>NC_139028.1:103908947-104199592 GCF_964662115.1 Mustela nivalis
CATTTGTGGAAAACTATAAACTCCCAAAAGTGAACCAGGAAGAAATTGACAACCCGAATAGACCGATATCTAGTAACGAGATTGAAGCAGTGATCAAAAACCTCCCAATAAACAAGAGCCCAGGACCCGATGGATTCCCAGGGGAATTCTACGAAACCTTCAGAGAAGAAATAACACCTATTCTCCTGAAGCTGTTTCAAATAATTGAAGCAGAAGGAAAATCTCCATACTCTTTCTATGAAGCCAGCATTACCTTGATCCCCAAACCAGGCAAAGACCTTACCAAAGGAGAATTTCAGATCAATATCACTGATGAATATGGATGCTAAGATTCTCAACAAGATCCTAGCAAACAAAATCCAACAGCACATTAAAAGGGTTATCCACCATGACCAAGTGGGGTTCATCCTTGGGCGACAAGGATGGTTCAACATTCACAAATCAATCAATGTGATAGAACAAATTAATAAGAGAAGAGAGAAGAACCACATGGTCCTCTCAATTGATGCAGAAAAAGCATTAGACAAAATCCACCATCCGTTCCTGATTTTTTTTTTTTTTTTTTTTTACTGTTGGCTTTTACTTAGCATAACTGACTTGACCAGAGGGATATGAATACCTCATGGCAAACTTCTTCCCTGAGCTTTCACGAAGCCCAGCATTATCTCAGGCTGATCTTGGTGGTTCAACTAGAGATGAAACTTGTTTGTCTGTGTGAACAAACACTCTTGGGCTATTGTTTGAATTTGTCTTCGACCTTCGGTGCTTGCCCATACTCTCTCATTTCTCAGTATCACTGGACATCAAAAAATTGTATTATATGATTATGCTTCATAATTTCTTGTGAGTCCCTTCAAATATGCCAACTTGTACAATCTTTGCAGTTGATGTCTCCACAAAAAGTGATTTGGGGGTTACTTTGGAAAAATGAGATGACAAAGATACAATTCCACAATTTTACTTCTTCACCGTTGCACAATATTTTTCCTTTGTGTTGCCTGACACAGATCACCATTACTTGTTTAAATTTATGTATAGTGAGGGAAGCTAATATTGATGCCCAACACACAATATCTTTGGAATTAAATTTGAAAATCAAATTTGAAAATTAAATTTGAAAAAGTATTCCTAAGATATTTTAGGGTGCATCATAACCTCATTTCAACTGCAAATGTAGCCCCATTTCCAAATGTCAAGATCAGTCCTTTGATTCCCTTGTTACTAGAGATGAGGATATCTGCCTGGGTGTGTGCCCAAAGATGTATTAGCATAGCTCCTGTTATAGTCAGTCCTGTGGAAACATGGAAAAATTGTATGGTTGAGCTAAAAAATGACGGAGTTAAATCAGAGTGGTAGACGAACCATGAGAGACTATGCACTCACAGAAACAAAGTGAAGGTTTCAGATGGGAGGGAGGTGGGAGAATCAGTTAGCCCAGTGATGGGTATTATGGAGGGCACATATTGCCTGGAGTATTGCTGTTATATGCAAACAATGGATCATGGGACACTACATCAAAAACTAATGAAGTACTGTATGGTGACTAACAAAACAGAATAACAATAAAATGTTTTAAAAAGTGAACAATAAGCCACTTAGAAAAAAAAGAAAAAAGAATTTAATATTGAAGTGTAACTTATATAAAATGTTATCCAGGTTGTCCTGTACCATGAAGGGATCTGACAGTTCTCACCAAGGTCAGTGTAGTCACCCATCTGTCACCATACAACAGTATTACAGTATTATTGATTATATTCCTTATGCTATACTTTTTAACTCTTTGATGTATTTATTTTATAGTGAAGTGTGTACATTTTAATCTCCTTTACCTATTTCACTCTTCTCCCCACAACCACCTCTGGCATCCACCACTGGTAACCAGCACTTTGTTCTCTTACTTGAGTTTGTTTGCTTGTTTTGGGACAACATATATATGAGAAGTGATAGGGTTAGAGGGAGAAGCAGACTCCCCACCAAGCAGGCAGCCTGATGTGGGACTCGATCTAGGGATTCCAGGATCATGACCTGAGCCAAAGGCAGTCGGTAAACCAGCTGAGCCACCCAGGCACCCAGGACAACATATATTTTTAAAAGGCCTTCATGTACAGTTAGATCTAACCTGATCTAAAGTCCTGAGAACATGAGAAATGTCAACATCACATGATATTCAATCCCTGGTTGTGAAATCACCCTCTAAAGACATGTTTCTGAGCTCTTCCTCAGGAATCCCAAGCTCTATGTAGAGGTAGGTCTGTTGGTTTCTGGCACTGCAGTGGCTCTCCCTTTTCCTCCCTTGAGAGCAGCAGAAGGGGAATCCATCATTAGTGAGAGCTTTTGAAATAAGTTCTGCTCAGACATGTCATGGTTGTTCCAGCCAGCTCCTTGATTGGTTATTGCAGTGATGTTTAAGAGCATTTGTGTCGCGGACTAGGGAGTTGGTGGGGGGCTGGCTTTTAGTGTCCAGAGTCTGTTCACCGTTCCCATTAGTTTCCTTGCTGAGAAGACTCTCTGCTCTGCTGTCCCTACTTATATACAGAGGCCTTTTATACCATTTGAAGTACAGAGAGGCTGGCATAGAGGTTTGGTCTTTCTGTGATCATGGTTAGTGAATGATGGTTAGTAGTGGTGTTCTGGAGCTCCTCTTGTCAGCAACTGTTGACCCTGGCTTACTCTCTGTGCTGGTAATATTTCTGAAAGCTATAGCCATATATGAGCAATTTCACTAGTTTTTAGCCAATTCATTTTTTCAATCTAAATTGTTTAATTCTTACAACCAGAGATTGGTTGTTTACATATAACACCCAGTGCTCCATGCAATACATGCTCTCCTAAATACCCACCATCAGGCTCACCCATCTTCCCCATTCTCTACCCCTTTAAAACCCTCAGTTTGTTTCTTAGCATCCATAGTCTATCATGGTTGGTCTCCCCTTCTGCTTCTACCCTTCACTTTTTTTTCCTTAGCCCAATATCCTCCATGTTATGCCTTATCCTCCACAAGTAAGTGAAACCACGTGATAATTGGCTTTCTCTGCTTGACTTATTTCACTCAGCATAATCTCTTCCAGTTCCATCCATGTTGATACAAAAGTTGGGTATTTGTCCTTCCTGATGGCTGAGTAATACTCCATTTAAAACACAACTTTGAAATACAGTTGTTTTCTGCCTTAACTCTACAAACTTGATCAGTTATATTTCTTTTGCATCAGTCAATTCTGCCTCTAATTCTTCTGTAGACAATTGTATACTGCAGGGAATGATGGTGATGTAAGTTTTAAAATGTACCTTTGTGTGCAAGTGTTCTCTTATTGGGACTGTGAGAAATAAAGAATTCTTTATTGCTGTGGTGCAGGCATATTTTTTAACCTCTCAAATTCAGGAAGATAAGAAAAAGTATATTTGGATGGAAGTACTTCTTCAAGACTCACTGGCTTTCTATACATTATTGCATATATAGAACTTTTCCTCTTATAAAATAAAACTTCATTCTAGCTGTAGTGCAGGGTGTAGAGAGTATTGAAAATATTGCTGCAGAAGCATTTCATACCAAAAATCAGGGCAATATTATGACTGTCTGTGGTCCCTTTCTACTTTGGCCTCATGAGTCCTTCTCCATAAAAATTATTAAAGATCATATTTTATGAATGCATTGGTATGATGATGACATACTCCAAATTGGATTTGGATTATATTCATTTTTTTCTTTTTATTTTAAGAGAAATTAACCATTCAAGGGATCTTAGAATTATTGTGGGCTCTAGGCACTGTGCCTACTATTCTTGGATGATATGTTGACCCTGCCCACAAAATATATGATCCTGAATAAAAGTGACCCAGACAGGATAATTGACTGTCCTACATTTAATTAACTAATAAGGGGAATAAATCTGTCTAAATTTTCACTAGATACTTTTACTTAAATACTCTAATCCCAAGATTCATTATCACCAATTTTTGTTATTTACCTCCAGAGTTTCTTCATGACATTTTTCACTTCTGCATTTCTGAGGGTGTAGATTAATGGGTTCAACATGGGAGTGACTAGGGTACAAAACACAGTCACAGCTTTGTCAGCAGGGAAGGAAGTCATGGGTCTCAGATACAGGAATGAACAAGGTACAAAGAATAAGATGACAACAGTGACATGAGAAGCACAGGTAGACAGGGCTTTGCGACGCCCTTCAGAGCTTTTAGTCCTTAGGGAGCGCAGGATGACAACGTAAGAAGCAATCAGCATAGAAAAAATGAGCAGACAAAGTGACCCGCTGTTGGCAGCAATCAGGGGCCCCAAAGTGTGAGTGTCTGTACAGGCTAGTTCCAGGAGAGGTATTAAATCACACATAAAATGATCAATAACATTGGGGCCACAGAATGGTAACTGGACCATGAACAGAACCTGGATCCCTCCATGAATAAAGCCTGAAATCACAGCCATTCCCACCAAGAAAGTACAGACAGGTCGGCTTATGGTGGTCGTGTAATGCAAGGGCTTACAGATGGCTACATAGCGGTCGTAGGCCATGGCAATTAATAAAATGATCTCTGCTCCCCCAAAGAAATGTTCAGCAAAGAGCTGAGTCATGCAGCCATTGAAGGATATGGTGTTCTTGTCAGAGAGCAGGTCAAAGATCATTTTGGGTGCTATGGATGAAGAGTAGAAACCATCTATAATGGATAAATAGGACAGAAAAAAGTACATGGGAGATCCCAGTGCTGGGCTGATGAAGATGGTGATGGAGATGAGGAGATTACCTGCCAGTGTGATCAAGTATGTGATTAAAAGCACAGCAAATAGCAATTTTCTTAGTTGTGGATTCTGGGACAGGCCCAGCAGAATGAATTCTGTCACATTGCTCTTCCTTTCCATGGAGTCAGCTTGGGTTAAGAGCCTTGGTCCATCTGGAAAGATCACAATTTCTGAGTAGTATTTTGAATTCAACACTGAAATCTTCCATCACCTCTTTAGTCCTGGCCTCTGGGGTTGCTGAAGCCACACTTTCCACTCACCTCCACTACTTTGGAGACTGTTATAAAAGAGAATAGATAGAGGTAGATAGAGGGTTAAGTTTCTCTTACTCATCTAAATTTTATAATGACAATATGTTTCAAATACCAGAATAAAAGGAATGTGTTATTATGATGGTTGACTCCTGATTGATTTCAAAGCTCTGGCTCTAAAATTTTATGGATGGCCTTTTCCCTCTGCTTTTGGTACAGATTTCATCAATAGCAATTATTCTGAGCAATTATTCCATTGACATGCATATTTATGGTTATACAAATACAATATTCTTTAAAGTATGAGATATACAGCAGATAGTAAAGTGCCATCCTTTTTATTTCTATACTAACAGTGCTTTGAGCTACGATTCCTGTCAAATGAATGCACATGCACACTGAGAAGCAGACTTGCAGATGGTATTTTTCCCCTTCAGGATGCTAAGGGCCCATCTTTATAACAGCTCTTTAAGCTGCATTCACTCCACTGCCCTGGATATTGTATCTGACTCTATAAGACTCAAACACACTCACTCTTTTCACATCTTTGGATGCAGATATGGAAGCGGTTCAAAGTTTCCTGAAAACTCTTCAATAGTTCTTAAGTTAATTTTCTCTGCAATTGGTCTCTCATCACTTATAGAATAATGGTCTTGTACAGAAAAGGTGGTTTTATTAAAGCACGGGACATGACCTGTGGACAGAAGGAACTGCTGCACCAGGGTTGTGAGGGGTGGCTGCTTGTATACTTGGGAGATGGAGGAATTAAGGAAAAACGAAGTTTCAAAAAGATTTTCCTATGTTAAAGACTCAGAGGATCCTGGAGGCTTTGCCTTTGCCAAGTTAAGGTTGTTTTTCCCTCTAGCAAAAAATTAACATTAAAAAAAACAAAAGACATTTGGGAGCTTCCTGGATTAATGTCACCCATATGCCACCTCTGAAGTAGAGTAATAATCCTAGTCATATTTTACAAATGGAATTAAATGAGTCATGAATTTTCCCTGAATTTCCTATTGTTTTGGAAAAAATATTGTCTAAGATAATAGAAGTTTTTCTTTTGACACTAATTTTAATCCTTTAAGGTGAACTTGAAAGTTTCATTGCTGATTGGTTGAAGAATTGAATATATACATGAATATATTCTTTTTTTGAATGATCTGTACAGGGATTTTTAATAGTGAGTACATGTTACACATGATCATAGGAAATTTAATTCCTTCTACCCTTCTCTTTCTTTCCTTATCCCTGCTGAAAAACATAACAACTTATTTTTCATCAAAAGTTAAAAAAAAAAAGTTTCTGGACACAGAAGTCAGCAGTCAGCATCATGATCTTTCAGCTTCAATTAAGGTGAAGAGAGTTATAGAAGAGTGGCTCAGTCAGTCAAGCATCTGACTTTGGGTCAGGTCATGATCCTGAAGTCCCAGGACTGAGTCTTTGGATTGAGTCTCGCCTTGGGCTCCGTGCTTCTCATTCTGCCCTTCACTGTGCTTTGCTCTCTCTCTTTCTCAAATAAATAAGTAAAATATAAAGACGTAAAAGTGAGGAAAGTATCTTTTGTTTTCCAGAAAGCTCAGTTTCGTTAGTTTCTTCTCTATCCATGGCTGCTATGGGTGGGAACTATGTGCTTTATCATCCCTAATAGATTTACTCCACTAATTCTAACTTCAGTGTGGCAATGTAAGTCATGAAAAGGGGAGCCAACTTGAACTAATCACATATAGAAATGTACCAAAGCAATCCACTTCTACATACACATTAACCATAATATGTTAAAAGTGACCTTATTTGTTCTCAACAGCATCTTGTGTGGCAGCATTACAGATCATGGTTTACTGGTGTTTTCATGTCATTGTGTTCAAATTCATTTTAAGAGAAAAAGGTTAACTTCACATCATAGAATCTAGCTATAAAAACTATTCATGAATGTTGAAAAGGAAAAACAATACTGGGGGAATAACATTGCCTGACTTCAAGCTTTGCTTCAAAGCTGTGATTACCAAGATAGCATGGTACTGGCACAAGAACAGACACAGAGACCAAAGGAACAGTGTAGAAAGCCCAGATATGGGCCCTCAATTCTGTGGTCACATAGTCTTTGACAAAGCAGGTAAAAATATCCAATGGAAAAAGGCAGTCTCTTCAATAAATGGTGCTGGGAAAATTGGACAACTATGTGTAGAAAAATGAAACTCGACCATTCTCTTACACTACACAAAGATAAACCTGAAATGGATAAAAGACCTCAACATGAGGCAGAAATCTATCGAAATCCTAGAGGAGAACATAGGCAGTAACTTCTTTGATATCGGTCACGGGAACTTCCTTCAAAATATGTCTCCAAAGGCAAAGAAAACAAAAGAAATATGAACTTTTGGGACTTCATCAAGATCAAAAGCAAGATCAACAGCTTCTGCACAGCAATGGAAATAGTCAACAAAACAAGAGGCAATCAATGGAATGGGAGAAGATATTTGCAAATGACAGTACAGACAAAGAACTGATAACCAAGATCTATAAAGAACTCCTCAAACTCAACACACACAAAACATATAATCACATCAAAAAATGGGCAGAAGACATGAACAGATACTTCTCCAAAGAGACACAAATGGCTAACAGACACATGAAAAATGTTCATCATTATTAGCCACCAGGGAGACCCAAATCAGAACCACATTCAGATATCACCTTACACCAGTTACAATGGCCCAAATCAACAAAACAGTAAACAACAGGTGTTTTATAGGATGTAGAGAAAGGGGAACCCTCTTACACTGTTGGTGGGAAGGCAAGTTGGCGTAGCCACTTTGGAAAACAGTGTGCAGATTCCTTAAGAAATTAAAAATAGAGTTACCCTATGACCCTGCAATTGCACTACTGGGAATTTAACTCAAAGATACAGATGTAGTGAAAAGAAGGGCCACCTGTGCCCCAAGGTTCATAGCAGCAATGGCCACAATTGCCAAACTGTGCTAAAAACCAAGTTGCCCTTCAATGGACAAATGGATAAAGAAGACATAGTCCATATCTACAATGGAGTATTATGCCTCCATCAGAAAGGATGAATACCCAACTTTTGTATCAACATGGGCACGACTGGAGATTAGGCTGAGTGAAATAAGTCAATCAGAAAGAGTAAGTTATCATATGGTTTCACTTACTTGTGGAGCATAAGGAATAACCTGGAGGACATTGGGAGATGGAGAGAAGTGATTTGGCAGAAATCAGGGTTGGGGGTCAAACCATGAGAGATTATGGACTCAGAGAAAAAAAATTGAGGGATTTTGGGGTGGTGGGGTGTGGTGCAAAATCAATGAATTTTGGAAAACTGAAAAAAATAAATAAAAACTATTCAGTAAAAGTAATTTGGGAAAATTAAGTTAATCTATTTGAAATTTGTGGAAAAAGGTTTAGTTATTACTGACCTGGATCTATTTGGTTGTGGGTTCCAGTGTTTTTACATTGCACCCAGTCATTGTTTTCTTCCCCTGAGAGCATAGCCCCATAGCTGCAAATATACTTTGAGAACTAACAAGTGGGTCACTGGAATTCTCCCTCTGAGAACTCTCCCGGTCTTGGTCATTTTAGTCTATTTTAGTTCCCATTATCAGTCAGAATTTACCCAGAAAATGAACTGCTTTAGTTAGTAAACTTCAATGCTTTAGGATAAATCTCTACTCACTTTCTTGGCCTCCAATGAAAGTATAAACACATCTTCAAAATACATATATTTTTCAGAGATCAGAAGTACATTTAATCAAAAGTAAGAATAACGGAACGAAGAAAAAGCTTCATCAGAAAAAGCTAGTATATAGAACTATAATGTAGAAGTGCAACCGCTTGATTGGATATATATAAATATATATTTTTCAAATCTTGCCAAATTTATGTTTCCCAGCAAGTCCAAGAGTAGTGTGGAGAGAATTCTTTTAATTCCCACCTTTAACCTGCTAAGATCAAGAGCGCGTCTCCTCTATGAATCTTAAGTTTGTTGGTACATGCTCTGCCTCTGTCTTTTACTTAAATGTCCTGTAATTCTTTCTTCATAGACTTTAGAGAAATATTTAAATAGACTTTCACAAAGTGAAGGATTTGCTAATGCATTGACCTCTGAAGTCCTCAGAGGATTAGTAATTGGTCCTCTTGGAATCTTTACAGGAAGCCTCAGCCACAGTTTTTTGCTTTCCCGCACTTGGCACTGTGAGTGCCAAGTGCGGGAAAGCAAAAAACTTTTTTTAGATGGCCTCTAAACATCATTAGAGGCCATTTTTAGAAATGGGGGTGTGCTTTGGTGAGACATGTGTCTGTGGCTATAGTTTAGGGTGAGATTTTGTTAAGACAAGTAGGAAAGCTTCCTGATAGGGCTTTGTTGCTCATTTTGACGTTGTTGAGCCTGGCACAGGATGGGGGTGGTTTTAGGCATAGGTCAGAGTTCAGAGGATGGATTTCTCTCTGAACATGTCACTGTTCTAAGTTTATAGTTGTCCTGAGAAAGGAAATGCCAGTTTTCAAGGTTATGTGCAATGTAACTCTGGGAGACTGACATTTTTAATAGGAGACTCATATGGCAGAATTCTCAGCTACCAAAGACTGGGTAATTTATGAGCTATAGATCCATCAACTTCCTTTGGTGTGTGTATCTATATGAAACATTCTCATGATTTGTCCATGGGAATATAGCTTTTCTCTCCATAGATCACAGAAGGAATTGTGCATATTTGCAGTAAAGAACAGTATTTCCACATGGTAGGGGTTGAGAAGATCTCACTTGAGCCAAACATCATAAATGAAGACATTCAGAGGTAGATGATGGAAACACTATGGAAAAGAGACTCCACTACAATCTTTTCTCCCTCATCTTCTGGGATGTTGAGGAGCTGGTTGAAATTCTGCACCAAATCACCTCGAAAGAGTCAACATTGGATTGGGATTTTGATAGGGATTATACTGACTCTAGATCACTTTGGATAGTATGAATATTTAGACAACTTTGAATCTTACAATCCACAAAGACATGATGTCTTTATTTTATTTGCTTTTTTATTTTTGGTTTAACTTTCTTTTATAAATGTTTTGTTGTTTTCAGTTTACAAATCTTTTAAACTTTTTAGTTCTGTTTATTTCTAAGTATTTCATTTATTGGTGATAGTAATTCTGGCCTTATAAAGGAAGTTCATGTATGTTTTTCCTTTTCAGTTTTTTAGAAGTGTTTAAGGATTGGCATTTATTCTCTTTAAATGTTGTGTTGTAGATTTCACCAGTGAAGCCCTCTAGTCTTGGGATTTTCTCTCTTCAGAGGTTTCTCCTTATGAATTTAGTTTTCTTGTTCATTATTGATCTGTTCAGGTTATATATTTCCTCATGTGTCAGATTTGATAGATTCTATGTTCCTAGGAATCTATTTATTTCTTCCAGGTTTTTTAGTATATAATTTTTATTATATAATTGTAGTAGTGTCTTATAATCATTTTATTTCTGTGGCATGAGTTTTAATGTCCCCTCTTCCATCTGTGATCTTCTTAGTCCAGCTAAAGTTTGTCAATTTTGTTTTACTTTAAAAACTACTCTTGGTTGGGGAGGGTATGTGCTTTGGTGAGTGCTGTGAAGTGTGTAAAGCTGGTGATTCACAGACCTGTACCCCTGGGGATAAAAATATATGTTTATAAAAAATATAAAATTAATAAAAAAAAACTACTCTTGGTTTCAGTGATATTTTTCTACTTTTTCCCTAATTTCCATTTCATTGATTTCCACTGTCATCTTAATTATCCCTTCCTCTGGAAATTTTAGACTTAGTTTTTTTTTTTTTCATACTCTTAGGTCACTTAAGATTTTTCTAAATGTAGGTGTTCATGGCTAAGAATTTCTGTCTTAGTATTGCTTTTCCTGCATTGTATAGGTTTTAGTGTGTAGTTTTAATTTTTTTTTGTTTTGACATATTTCTAAGTCTGCTTTTTATTTCTTCTTTGACACAAAGTTTGTACAATAATGCGTTATTTAATTTCCATGCTTTTGTAAATTTTTCAGTTTTCTTTCTGCTATTGATTTTGTTTCACTTCACTGTGTCCAGAAAAGATACTGTATATGGTTTCAACCTTCTTAAGTTTTTGAAGACTTATTTTGTGACCAACATATGATCTTTCATAATCTTCCTTGTACACTTGAGAAGAATGTATTTTCCACTGCTATTGGATCAAGTGTTCTATACATGTTTGCTAGGTCCATTAAGGAACAGTTTTATTCAAGTCCATTTTGTTCTTAGTGATTTTTTTGTCTATATATGTTCTTTTTTTTCATTTATTTATTTTCAGAGTATCATTATTTTTTCACCACACCCAGTGCTCCATGCAATCCCTGCCCTCTATAATACCCACCACCTGGTACCCCGACCTTCCACACCCCCGCCACTTCAAACCCCACAGTCTCCCATGATTCACCTCCCCTTACAATTTACCCCAACGCCCCTCTCTCTAACTCCCCATGTCCTCCATGATATTTGTTATGCTCCACAAATAAGTGAAACCATATGATAATTGACTCTCTCTGCTTGACTTATTTCACTCAGCATAATCTCTTCCAGTCCCATCCATGTTGCTACAAAAGTTGGGTATTCATCCTTTCTGATGGATGCATAATACTCCATAGTGTATATGGACCACATCTTCCTCATCCATTCATCCGTTGAAGGGCATCTTGGTTCTTTCCACAGCTTGGCGACTGTGGCCATTGCTGCTATAAACATTGGGGTACAGATGGCCCTTCTTTTCACTACATCTGTATCTTTGCGGTAAATACCCAGGAGTGCAATGGCAGGGTCATAGGGAAGTTCTATTTTTAATTTCTTGAGGAATCTCCACACTGTTCTCCAAAGAGGCTACACCAACTTGCATTCCCACCAACAGTGGAAGAGGATTCCCCTTTCTCCACATCCTCTCCAACACATGTTGTTTCCTGTCTTGTTAATTTTGGCCATTCTAACTGGTGTAAGGTGATATCTCAATGTAGTTTTAATTTGAATCTCCCTGAGGGCTAATTATGATGAACATTTTTTCAAGTGTCTGATAGCCATTTGTATGTCTTTATTGGAGAAGTGTCTGTCCATATCTTCTGCCCATTTTTTGATATGATTGTCTGTTAGTATCTATATATGTTCTATCCATTGCTGAAAGTGAAATATTGAAACCTCTTCCTATTACTGTGTTGTTGTCTATTTATGCATTTATATCTGTTAATATTTGCTTGATATATTTAGGGATTCTGATGTTGGGTGTATAAATATTTATAATTGTTATATCTTGCTGGCAATCTGACCCTTTTATCATTATATAAAGTTCTTATTTGTGACATAGGTATAGTCCTGCCCTCCCGTCCTCTTTCATTAGCCATTTGCATAGAATAATTTTTCTCATCACTTAACTTTGAGACAATGTGTGTCCTTAAATCTTATGTAAGTCTCTTGCAGACAGCATAGAATGGGATTTAAAAAATCCATTTAGCCACTCTAAGTCTTTTGACTGGGGAGTTTAACCCATTTACATATAAAATAATTATTTATATGTAAGGACTTGGTCTTGCCATTTTGTTTTCTGTGTGTCTTGTAGTTCTCCTCTCCTTTTTATCCCCTTTCTTTCTTACTTCATTCCTTTGTATTTTGTTGATTTTTTTGGCATTGTTATGCTTTCATGATTTTCTCTTTCTTTTTTTTTTAATATAATTTTTTATTTTTTATAAACATATATTTTTATCCCCAGGGGTACAGGTCTGTGAATCACCAGGTTTACACACTTCACAGCACTCACCAAAGCACATACCCTCCCCAATGTCCATAATCCCACCCCCTTCTCCCAAACCCCCTCCCCACAGCAACCCTCAGTTTGTTTTGTGAGATTAAGAGTCACTTATGGTTTGTCCCCCTCCCAATCCCATCTTGTTTCATTTATTCTTCTTGTACCCACTTAAGCCCCCATGTTGCATCACTACTTCCTCATATCAGGGAGATCATATGATAATTGTCTTTCTCTGCTTGACTTATTTCGCTAAGCATGATATGCTCTAGTTCCATCCATGTTGTCGCAAATGGCAAGATTTCATTTCTTTTGATGGCTGCATAGTATTCCATTGTGTATATATACCACATCTTCTTGATCCATTCATCTGTTGATGGACATCTAGGTTCTTTCCATAGTTTGGCTATTGTGGACATTGCTGCTATAAACATTCGGGTGCACGTGCCCCTTTGGATCACTACGTTTGTATCTTTAGGGTAAATGCCCAATAGTGCAATTGCTGGGTCATAGGGCAGTTCTATTTTCAACATTTTGAGGAACCTCCATGCTGTTTTCCAGAGTGGCTGCACCAGCTTGCATTCCCACCAACAGTGTAGGAGGGTTCCCCTTTCTCCACATCCTCGCCAGCATCTGTCATTTCCTGACTTGTTGATTTTAGCCATTCTGACTGGTGTGAGGTGATATCTCATTGTGGTTTTGACAAATCAAAACCACAATGATTTTCTCTTTCTTTTGCATAACTTTTGTCTTGGATCAAATTTGGATCTCCTTTTATTTGAGTTTATTCTCTTGGAATGGTACTAGGTCTTTATCTCAGATTACTTCCCATTGCATTGATCTGCAAGTGCTCTAAATACTGGCTTTCCAATTTGGATGTGTAGACTTTTATCTTGCTTACTCAATTATCATTCACTCTTTCTTTTTTACTGGATACTTTGTTCCTATCACTTAAGGCAGAAATCCCTATAATAACAGCTAGTTCAGAGGTGAAGTTGTTTAGAGTATGTCTTTGATAAAAAATATTTTACAGTTGTCTTCTGCATAGGAAATGTGCAAGATTGTGCCATTGCTATATCAAGAAAAATTTTATATTTCTCTTTGGCTTCAGGAAGAGAAAATAATTTGTTCTAGGAAGAGCCCAGATTTCAGTATAAATGGTGCCCATGGAATTGTGCAGCAAAGCAGCATTAATTTTGGGATGAATCCTCTTGCATTATTCAATATTCATTCATTTCTGGTCAATCTTTATTTCTCAACCCAATAAACATTCTTTGACTACATAGTTGGGAGTGAAACTATGAATTTTCAGCAGAATACTTAGACATTATGCCTTTTGTTTATATATATTAATTGTCCCATTTGTATATAATCTAACCCAAAGCTTTACAGAGAATTGTTCCACTAAATATATAACTCAGAGATTTTCTATACATGTGACATTTTTATGCTGATTAGCAATGTCCCTTTGATCAGCAGGGACCTCTAAATGTAAATGCATAGAAGTTTCTAATTGGAAGAGACTAGAGTCATCATTTAGTCACATATTGATATGAAAGAGGAACCATTAAAGATTAAAGAAAGCAAGGGGAGCACACTATACTTAAACTCACTAAACTCACGTAGTTTGACATCAAGGCCATCATTCTCTCTATGAGTCATATTGTTTTTAATGAAGTTTTTGATTCTTCTCTGGTCACATGAATTATTACCCAAGATTACACTGTGGCTCTAGAGCTTCCTCATGGCATCTTTCACCCCTGAGTTTCTGAGGGTGTAGATTAAAGGTTTATTAACATGGGTGTTAATATGGTATAAAACACTGCCACTGCTTTGTCAATGGGGAAGGTGACCATGGGCCAAAGGTACATGAATAGGCAGGATACAAAGAATAGGATAACTACGGTAACATGGGAGGTACAGGTGGACCTTTATTACTGTGAATTCTTAGGGAGTAAAGGATGAGGACATAGGAGGTGACAAGAATAGAAAAAAATGAGGAGACACATCAGCCCACTATTGGTGGCAACAAGAAGTCCAAAAATGTGAGTGTCAGTGCAAGAGAGTTTTAGTAGAGGGAAGAGGTCACAGAGGAAGTGGTCATTGACCCTGGAGCCACAGAATGGCAACCAGACCTTAAAAAGAATTTGAACCAGAGTGTGAGGAGATTCCCCAGCCTTGGCCATGGCTACCAGGTGGCCACACATTTGCCTGTTCTTTGCAGTCCTATAGTGTAGGGGCTTGCAGATGGCCAGGTAGCAGTCATAGGCCATCACTGTGAGCAGGATGATCTCTACTCCTCCAAAGAAATGCTCTGCAAAGAGCTGAGTCATGCACCCACTGAAGGAGACAGCTTTTTTTTTTTTTCCCGTGAGCAAGTCAAGTTATCATTTTGGGAGCCATGATAGAAGAGCAGCAGCTGTCTACAAAGGACAAGAAAGATAGAAAGAAATACATAGGGGAGCCCAAGGCTCTGCTGGATTTGATTGTCATGTCAAGGAGTATGTTGCCTACCCCAGTGAGAAAGTAGATGATTATAAACACAGTGCACTAGAGTTTCTGCACATCTGGGTTCTGTGTCAGGCCAAGCAGGATGAATTCTGTCACATTGTTCATTTGTTCATAAATCCACTTTGGTATTTGGATAATTGATTTGTCTATGAATAGCACAGGGATTGCAATTGTGGCAGATGAATTCTGATCAAGCAAATCATTTCTGTCAGAATTGCTTTCTTTCAGACTGAAGGCAACTCCAGGCATATAACTCAGACTTAAAGTTGTGCCTTATTACTAGTTATAATGAACACATTGTCTCTTCACCCTCTGTCTGACACATAGACATATGTATACACACATTCATGCATACACTCATTCATATCCCTAAATACAGTTTTACAAATGCACATCCCTTCCTGTAATTACACATAGTTGGATACTCTTTATACCATCACCAAAAAAAAAAAAAAAAAAAAAAAAAGGGAAAAGAAAGAATAGAGTGCATTAATGCCTTCAAATAAAATAAATATTTTTTTCAAAAAAAGTATATATGTAATTTCTGGCTGAAGAGGAGCACATTAAGCAGATGCAATGGTATGAGAAACAGGACAAATTAATGGATTCAGTTATATACAGTTCTGTAACACACTGGAAAAATACTTGAAACAAGTAAAACAAGTATATGGAACTGGTTTTTACAAAAATGACCTACTTATAACATTGTGAAAATAAGGGCAAAACTAATAAGTAGACAACTCTAAGGTTTAAGAAATAGATCTAAAATAATCCTCTATTCACAAGTCATCAAAGAAGTACCATTTAAACACAGTGAAATGCATTTGACACAAAACTTGGCTAAGATCTATGATAGTTATGTTACCCAGTGCTGGTGGCTGTGTGTTGATATAAAATCTTCTGGAAACAATTCGGACTCCATGTAATAAGGTTTATAACTGGTTATGTCTAGTACTCCTTCAGCTTGGGAATCTATTCCAGATAAAAAATATGGATAAAAATTAGTCATACAGGTATATTCCATAATTTTTTGATGAGAATAAATAAGTGAACATTTTCCAAATATTTGCATTAATTTGAATAATTAAGTGAATTATGGTAATGAAATATCAGGAGGACACTGAAGTTATTTACAAGAGTTTATAGTGTGGAAAGATACTTCTTCCAATATAATATTGAGTCGAAATCACAAAATATAAAACAGTTTACACATTATGATCTAAAATGTCCAAAATGACATCTATACATAGAAAAGTATCTGAGACAAAATACATTATAGAGATTAATAGTGTTTACTTGAGTTAACTTGAGTTATGAGTTAAGGGCATTTTTCATTCTTTAAAAAATTTTTTGATCCAAGTTTTCTCCAGTAGTTTACCTTTATAATCAGCAAAAAAATTTAGTAAAAGTAATATTATTTTCTTATCTCTGGTGTGGGTTCATAATCCCCTGAGTGACTGTGATTTTTTAATAGACTAAATATAGTCATTATCCATAAAATTCTGTGAAAGTAGGTACACATATTTAAATCTAACTCACCTTAGGGACCTAGTATTACCTTGAGAACCAACTACTAATAAAAAAAATCAGTGTACCTACCTGTCTGATGCCTTTGAGGAAGAAGTAACAGATTCATTCTAGAACAGGTGTCTTCTTTAAGAACACACTTGGAATGGAGGATGCTGTCACTACCCATTCCCAGCAACTGCTCTGCAAGTTCAACCATTTTTATCTTAGGTCTATTTCTTTTGTTCACTTAGTTCCTTGAAAATTATTGCTGACAGAGACTTCCTAAATAATTGAGTTTATCATCTGGGTTTAGTTTTGGATTCTAGGGTCACACCTTCCTGTGAGTGTCATGCACGAGTATCCCAGGTCAGACACTTACTCTTTATTTAGCTTATAAAGTGTTGGACTTCATAAGAAATTGAGGGGGAAAGCTTTAGAATGGGGGGACATCTCTCTCCAACCCACCGTACTTCACATTTGCCAGTATTTTTTTTTTTTTTGGTGACAAGATGAAGTATATTATAAAGACTTTTATAAAGTATATTATGGATATAAAATATATTAATATATTTTATTATAATATATTAATAAATATAAATGATATAAAGTATATTAATATACTTTATTATTAATATATCAATAAATATAAAGTATATTAAAGATATAAAGTATATTATAGATATGAAGACTTTTTAAAAAGTATATTATAAAGACTACTTGATCTGAGATCCACACTGATATAAAGCCATGAAAATGGTATACTTTGTTAAAGCACAAACATTAGGGATTGCAAACAGCATACAATCAGCAGAAAATGCAAGATGCCTTGGAGTAGCAGGCAAGTTTGCTGCAGTTAGCTCTTATAAGTCCTTTTTCCTTAGTAAGCCTGTGCTCAGCCCAGAGTTATTTTCTTTGGTCCTTGGGAGTCTGGATCCAGCTATGTTGGAAACTCAGAACCAAACAGCTTCTGTGATGTGTGGCTGGTTATCTTTAAGTGGTCTTCCTGGGTCCATCTTTATTAATATTTTCATGGATGGTTTTAGGGAAGTTTTAAAATGGATATTAGTCATGAGGGAGTCTCTGACCTCTCAGCTCCCAGAGGATTAGAATTAGCATCTTCAACCAAGATGGCAGCCAGGTCAATTTATCATTTCTTTCTGGGGGCCATGGCAACTGTGACTAAGAGAGTGGGGGAGAGCCAGCTGGGATGGGTTAGCAGCCCCTCTATGATTATGTTTAGGAAATGGTCCTAGTGCCTGGGATGAAAGGCACAGAATGTTCTATTCACGGGAGTATGGGTGCATGAGCCAGTCAGAGTTTATAAAATAGCCTTAATAATACCTATCTCGGGAGAGATCACAACTAACACCAAGGAAGTAGAAACAATCATCAGAAGTTATTATCAACAGTTATATGCCAATAAGCTTAGCAACCTAGATGAAATGGATGCATTCCTGAAAAAATATAAACTACCAAAATTGAACCAGGAAGAAATCAACAACCTGAATAGACCAATATCTAATAACGAGATTGAAGCAGTGATCAAAAACTTCCCAAAAACCAAGAGCCCAGGACCTGATGGATTCCCTTGGGAATTCTACCAAACCTTCAAAGAAGAAATAACACCTATTCTCCTGAAGCTGTTTCAAAATAATTGAAGCAGAAGGAAAACCTCCAGACTCTTTCTATGAAGCCAGCATTACCCTGATCCTCAAATCAGGCAAAGACCCTACCAAAAAAGATAATTTTAGACCAATATCACTGATGAATATGGATGCTAAGATTCTCCACAAGATCCTAGCCAACAGGATCCAACAGCAAATTAAAAAGATTATCCACCATGACCAGGTGGGATTCATCCCTTGGCTACAAGGATGGTTCAACATTTTCAAATCAATCAATGTAATACAACAAATTAATATGAGAAGAGAGAAGAACCACATGGTCCTCTCAATTGATGCAGAAAAAGCATTTGAAAAAATACAGCATCCATTCCTGATTAAAATGCTTCAAAGTATAGGGAGAGAGGGAACATTCTTGAACTTCATCAAATCTATCTATGAAAGACCCACAGCAAATATCATCCTCAATGGGAAAAAGTTCACAACCTTCCCACTGATATCAGGAACAAGACAAGGATGCCCACTCTCACCACTCTTGTTCAACATAGTATTAGAAGTCCTAGAAACAGCAATCAGACAACAAAGAGAAATAAAAGGTATCCAATTTGGCAATGAAGAAGTCAAACTCTCTTTCTTCGCAGATGACATGATTCTTTATATGGAAAACCCCAAAGTCTCCACCCCCAAACTACTAGAACTCATACAGCAATTCAGTAACGTGGCAGGATAAAAAGTCAATGTACAGAAATCAGTGGCTTTCTTATACACTAACAATGAAAATACAGACAGGGAAATTAGAGAATCGATTCCATTTACTATAGCACGAAGAATCATAAGATACCTGGGAATAAACCTAACCAAAGAGGTAAAGGATCTGTACTCAAGGAACTACAGAACACTCATGAAAGAAATTGAAGAAGACACAAAAAGATGGAAGACCATTCCCTGCTCTTGGATCGGAAGAATAAACATTGTTAAAATGTCTATACAGCCTAGAGCAATCTATACTTTTAATGTCATTCCGATCAAAATTCCACCAGCATTCTTCAAAGAGCTGGAGCAAATACTCCTAAAATTTGTATGGAATCAGAAGAGACCCCGAATCACTAAGGAAAAGTTGAAAAACAAAAATAAAATGGGGGCATCACGTTACCTGATTTCAAGCTTTATTACAAAGCTGTGATTACCAAGACAGCATGGTACTGGCATAAAAACAGACACATAGACCAGTGGAACAGAATAGAGAGCCCAGATATGGACCTTCAACTTTATGCACAATTAATCTTCGACAAAACAGGAAAAAATATACAGTAGAAAAAAGACAGTCTCTTCAATAAATGGTGCTGGGAAAACTGGACAGCTATATGTAGAAGAATTAAACTGGACCATTCTTTTACACCGTACACAAAGATAAACTCAAAATGGATAAAAGACCTCAACGTGAGACAGGAATCCATCAGAATCCTAGAGGAGAACATAGGCAATAATCTCTTCCATATCAGCCACAGCAACTTCTTTCAAGATTTGTCTCCAAAGGCATAGGAAAGAAAAGCGAAAATAAACTTTTGGGACTTCATCAAAATCAAAAGCTTCTGCACAGCAAAGGAAACAGTAAAAAAAACAAAGAGGCAACCCACGGAATGGGAGAAGATATTTGCAAATGACAGTACAGACAAAAGGTTGATATCCAGGATTTATAATGAACTCCTCAAACTCAACACACACAAAACAGGCAAACATATCAAAAAATGGGAAGAAGATATGAACAGACACTTCTCCAATGAAGACATACAAATGGCTATCAGACACATGAAAAAATGTTCAGCATCATTAGCCCTCAGGGAGATTCAAATTAAAACTACATTGAGATATCACCTTACATCAGTTAGAATTGCCAAAATTAACAAAACAGGAAACAACATGTGTTGGAGAGGATGTGGAGAAAGGGGAACCCTCTTCCACTGTTGGTGGGAATGCAAGTTGGTGCAGCCTCTTTGGAGAACAGTGTGGAGATTCCTCAAGAAATTAAAAATAGAACTTCCCTATGACCCTGCCATTGCACTCCTGGGTAATTACCCCAAAGATACAGATGTCATGAAAAGAAGGGCCATCTGTACCCTAATGTTTATAGCAGCAATGGCCATGGTTGCCAAACTATGGAAAGAATCAAGATGCCCTTCAACAGACAAATGGATGAGGAAGATGTGGTCCATATACACTATGGAGTATTATGCCTCCATCAGAAAGGATGAATACCCAACTTTTGTACCAACATGGATGGGACTGGAAGAGATTATGCTGAGTGAAAGAAGTGAAGCAGAGAGAGTCAATTATCATATGGTTTCACTTATTTGTGGAGCATAACAAATATCATGGAGGACAAGGGGTGTTAGAGAGGAGAAGGGAGTTGGGGTAAATTTGGAAGGGGAGGTGAATCACGAGAGACAATGGACTCTGAAAAACAATTTGAGGGGTTTGAAGTGGCGGGGGTGTGGGAGGTTGGGGTACCAGATGGTGGGTATTATAGAGGGCACAGATTGCATGGAGCACTGGGTGTGGTGAAAAAATAATGAATACTGTTTTTCTGAAAATAAATAAATCAAAAAATTAAAAAAAATAAAAATAAAAAATAAAAGTGAAGAGCATACATCAGAAAAAAAAACCCCTCAAATTTAAAGTAAAAAAAAAAAATAATAATACCTATCTAACAGAACTCTCAGGGGTGGGGGGAGAGTTGAACAAGATGATACAGGATAACCTCTAAGCCAGTGAAAATGCTATTCTAATGCTAATGCCCCAATGGTCTACACCTGTAGGCTTGATAAGGTGCTCTTAATAATAGATATCTGAATCATGCTGAGAAAAATTTTGCTGGCACTTCTATTTTTAACTGTGTGACATTGGTCAAGTTCCTTATCCTTTTTATATCTGAGTTCCCACATTTGTAAAAAGGGGCTGATAAAGATACCTATCAGAGTACTGTAGTAGCATTCTACAAGATAAAGAGCAAAGACTGTTTTTTTTCCTGTGCAGGTATCAAAACTCATGGTGTGACCAGTTTGGGTTCCTGGCAAGAATTGTTTCAACTACACACACACACACACACACACACACACACACATACACACACACACACACACAATCTTATTTTCATGAGTCTTTTGGTTGCTAGAATCTGTGCACATACAGAAAGTAGAGAAGATATATTTAAAGTATCAAATACTGATTCATATAATTCTATATCTTTCTAAAATCTAATTTTAGAAATTATAATTCTAAAATCTTTTAATGAACATTTGATTTGTCATGACTAAAGAATTCTGACAATGAAGTTGGGAGTCCCTGAAAAAGTTGTAGGAATAAAGGAAAAACGGACACAATGAGGACTGACAAGTAATAAATTAATGTCACTCTGCTAAGTATGGTATTGTATATAATTCTTATATAATCCCAAGAGGACGGTACTGCTAATTCTGTTTTATGTGTAAAGAGGTCGATGTTCACCATGAGCATCATTGGTCAAGATCCGAGAAGCTAATCTTTGGTAGAGCTTGGATTTAAATACAAATGGATCTAATTCTAAACCTGAGCTCTAACAATTATGCTGTGGTACCAGGTAGACACTTGTTCTGTGATGTGTCTCATGCACTGGGAATGATCGTCATGGGGGTGCTGATACAGACCCTGGGGGATTATGTAGAGTCTCTGGTTCTCCCAGCAGTGGCAGGCAGGACACATTCCTCAGACAGATCCCAGGTGCCTCAGTGACCATGAGGAGAGCGACAGAGAAAGGACATTTTTTATCTTCCTTTCCTACCTTTGGCTCCAATCTGAGAGATCTGCCTAAACATTATCTTGGAAATTATCTCTCTGAAAATTTCCTGATGCCTGCAGAGTGGAAGGAAGACCAAGTAGATGTTCTGACTGAGGAGCAGGGACATCCTCTACATGAATGGGGTGTGGTAGGTTCCCAGATAAGTAATACATCAAAGTGATGAGCCTGGGTGTGAAACCTAGTTCTTCTATTTACAAGATTCTATGTATTTCATTTCACTTGCTAGAGTCTGAAAAAGAGCCCTATATAAATTGACATTATTGGGAAGAATATTGGTAAAATGAGTGTGTTATACATAGACCATGCTTTTTCAGAAGTATTTTCAGAAATTCTTTTCTGAAATGAATTGAGAGAAATTTTTGCATTTTCTACTATTGTGATACTGTTGGCTAGTATTTGTTGAATCCTGGCTAACTTTGGGAGCTTGGATATGTTATTTACCTTCCACATGCATCAGTTTCCTTTTATGCAAAATAGAGATAACATTATTTCATAGAGTTGTTACAAGAATGAAATTAGTCACTGAGTGGAACATTAGCATGTGGATGAATTTTATGGGGTGGGAGAAACTTGATATGTTGAAATGCCAGGGGATAGAGCTAAGAAGGAAGTGTGGGGCAAGGGGAGAGAGAGAGATTGATTAGAGATGTATGGAGAGCGGTCAGTGGAGGCCCATTAGGTGTGGCAGACAGTGTTACCCACAGAGTGGCAATTTCCCAGCTTCTTTCTTTCTAAGGAAACTCCATTTCTTCCAGTATTGGGGAAAGTGTGGTCCATCCCCAAGCCATAGTTGTGACCCTGGATTAGTCTAAAACAATTATGGTAATGCCCTCCTCTTTCGTAATCAATTTAAGGGCAGGCATGTGACAACATTTTGACCAATGGGAGACAAGAAAAACTTTGAGACTTCTTTTGGGTGATGCTTCTCTGTTCCTAAAAAGAGAATCAGGAGAACAATTTCTCTTTCTTAGTAATGCCTTCCATAAGGGATGCCAGAATGGCTACCAGGAGATGCATCAATGGACTTTTGTACTGGGAAATTGCCTCAAACATGCAAAGAGTGTACAGTTTACAAAGTGATTGCTAGGTTGTTATTGGAATTTATTCAAACTTCTTTTATTTTTACTGAAGGATATAACATTATTTTGAGATGTGAAATACCCATAAGTCCCAGGATATATCAGATAATCATTCTAGTAGGGAGGAAAATGAACAGAAAATTTATTTTCTTAATTAGAAATATAAGCACATGATTTGTGAAAGAGGGAACCCATTGCACACATGAACAAGTGACTGCCTTGCCTTTGAGCCCTACATTAGATCCTCCTGTGGAGTGACTTACCCTCTAGCTGAATGGGTCCCTCCCTATGATCAATTTATGGTCGGTGCCTATTTGGTGTATAGATGGTGTCTTCAGTGTGGCGATCCATCTCTCAGTCTGAAAAGTGGCTGAGTGGAAGCTGATTATTGAAAAGGAAACTATAAATCCACTCAGTGTGTTAAGAACGGTGTTCTTTAGGTACCAGAAGATCCGGGTTATAACTATAGTGATATAGTATGACTTTTCTTAGGTTTTGGCAATAGTCAATGGACTGGCAATGAAGCCTGATACAGGGGACGTGGATAACTGGAGGATGTGGGAAACCCCGGGTTATATCAAATGAGGGGTCTGAATGAAAATTAAATTGATAGCAAGAAGTAATTGTTGTTATAAAGGGAGCATCCAATCAATAATAGTGTAACTGTTATTTGGTTTAACATTATCATTTATAATTGGTAGGATTAATTTGATTTCAACAAAATCTATAATACTTAAATTGATGATCAAATATATTAGGAAGTGGAATTGACATCTTCCATGATGTTCATTCAATGAAATCTGATTGGTTAGAGGAGGAACTAGGATTAGTTAATTGTTACAGTAAATCTACCAATTGATACTTTTCATACAATCTTAATTTCTCTATTCAAGGGAGATTACATTGTTCTCCAACTTGTGCTTGTTTGTGATTAAGTTTGTGGTGGAATATTCAGTTAGCTGAAATGCTTCTTTAAACAATACCAATTCTTTATTTGATGATACAAGATATTCACACTTTGCACTTGGTCTGTTATTTTACCTGTTCTATACATCATGCAAAACTTGCAGGAGAAGGAATGATTATGAGTGATTTAGTCTTGACCAAGAGTCAGAGAGTGGAGTGTGTAGGAAAGGGTTATTTTACTACTCAATAGGAAAGTCTTAACTCTGGTCATGCAGGGTTGTGACCATTGCATAAGACAGGACCAGGGGAATTTTTGATGTATTTTTAAAGTCCCAAACTCCCCTGATGATGCCAAGATTTTTTTTTTTTTAACTGTTGGCTTTTACTTAGCATAACTGACTTGACCAGAGGGACATGGCAAACTTCTTCCCTGAGCTTTCACGAAGCCCAGAATTATCTCATGCTGATCTTGGTGGTTCAACTAGAGATGAGGCCTGTTTGTCTGTGTGAACAGACAATCTAGGGCTATTGTTTGGACATCTCTTCAACCTTCAGTGCTTGCCTGTACTCTGTTTCTCAGTTCTCAGTATCATTGGTCTTCAAAAAATTGTATTATATGATTATGCTTTGTGATTTCTTGTGAGTCCCTTCAAATACGCCAACTTGTGCAATCTTTGCAGTGATATCTACACGAAAAATGATTTTGGGATTAGTTTGGGTAAAATGAGACAAACAAAGATACAATTCCACAATTTTACTTCTTCACCGTTGCACAATATTATTCCTTTGTGTTGCCTGACACAGATCACCATTACTTGTTTAAATTTATGTATAGTGAGGGAAGCTAATATTGATGCCCAACACACAATATCTTTGGAATTAAATTTGAAAATCAAATTTGAAAATTAAATTTGAAAAAGTATTCTTAAGATATTTTAGGGTGCATCATAACCTCATTTCAACTGCAAATGTAGCCCCATTTCCAAATGTCAAGATCAGTCCTTTGATTCCCTTGTTACCAGAGATGAGGATATCTGCCTGGGTGTGTGCCCAAAGATGTATTAGCATAGCTCCTGTTATAGTCAGTCCTGTGGAAACATGGAAAATTGTATGGTTGAGCTTGAAAATGAAGAGGTTAAATCAGAGGGGGAGACAAACCATGAGAGATTATGCACTCACGGAAACAAAATGAAGGTTTCAGATGGGAGGGAGGTGGTAGAATCAGTTAGCCCAGTGATGGGTATTATGGAGGGCACATATTGCCTGGAGTACTGATGTTATATGCAAACAATGGATCATGGGACACTATATCAAAAACTAATGAAATACTGTATGATGACTAACAAAACAGAATAATAATAAAATTTTTAAAAAAGTGAACAATAAGGAAATGGTCCAATTTCATTTTTCTGCATGTGGCTGTCCAATTTTCCCAGCACCATTTATTGAAGAGGCTGTCTTTTTTCCATTGGACATTCTTTCCTGCTTTGTCAAAGATTAGTTGACTGTAGACTTGACGGTCTATTTCTGGGCTCTCTATTCTGTTCCATTGATCTATGTGTCTGTTTTTGTGCCAGTACCATGCTGTCTTGATGATGACAGCTTTGTAATAGAGCTTGAAGTCCGGAATTGTGATGCCACCAACGTTGGCTTTCTTTTTCAATATCCCTTTGGATATTTGAGGTCTTTTCTGGTTCCATATAAATTTTAGAATTATTTGTTCCATTTCTTTGAAAAAGATGGATGGTACTTTGATAGGAATTGCATTAAATGAGTAGATTGCTTTAGGTAGCATACAAGATTGGGAGGGAGACAAACCATAAGTGACTCTTAATCTCACAAAACAATCTGAGGGTTGCTGGGGGGAGGGGGTTTGGGAGAAGGGGGTGGGATTATGGACATTGGGGAGGGTATGTGCTTTGGTGAGTGCTGTGAAGTGTGTAAACCTGGTGATTCACAGACCTGTACCCCTGGGGATAAAAATATAGGTTTATAAAAAATAAAAAATTAAAAAAAAAGTGAACAATAAGCCACCTATAAAGAAAAGAAAAAAGAATTTAATATTGAAGTGTAACTGATGTAAAATGTTATCCAGGTTGACCTGTACCATGAAGGGATCTGACAGTTCTCACCAAGGTCAGTGTAGTCACCCATCTGTCACCATACAACAGTATTACAGTATTATTGATTATATTCCTTATGCTATACTTTTTAACTCTTTGATGTATTTATTTTATAGTGAAGTGTGTACATTTTAATCTCCTTTACCTATTTCACTCTTCTCCCCACAACCACCTCTGGCATCCACCACTGGTAACCAGCACTTTGTTCTCTTACTTGAGTTTGTTTGCTTGTTTTGGGACAACATATATATGAGAAGTGATAGGGTCAGAGGGAGAAGCAGACTCCCCACCAAGCAGGCAGCCTGATGTGGGACTCGATCTAGGGATTCCAGGATCACAACCTGAGCTGAAGGCAGTCGCTTATCCAACTGAGCCACCCAGGCACGTGGGACAACATATATTTTTAAAAGGCCTTCATGTACAGTTGGATATAATCTGATCTAAAGTCCTGAGAACATGAGAAATGTCAACATCACATGATATTCAATCTCTGGTTGTGAAATCACTCTCTGAAGACAAGTTTCTGAGCTCTTCTTCAGGAAACCCAAGCTATATGTAGAGATAGGTCTGTTGGTTTCTGGCACTGCAGTGGCTCTCCCTTTTCCTCCCTTGAGAGCAGCAGAAGGGGAATCCATCATTAGTGAGAGCTTTTGAAATAAGTTCTGCTCAGACATGTCAGGGTTGTTCCAGCCAGCTCCTTGATTGGTTATTGCAGTAATGTTTAAAGGCATTTGTGTCGCAGACTAGGGAGTTGGTGGGGGGCTGGCTTTTAGTGTCCAGAGATCTGTTCACAGTTCCCATTAGATTCCTTGATGAGAAAACTCACTGCTATGCAGTTCCTACTCATATACAGATGCCTTTTATGACATTTGAAGTACAGTGAGGCTGGCCTAGATGTTTGGTCTTCCTGTGATCATGGTTAGTGAATGATGGCTGGTAGTGGTGTTCTGGGGCTCCTCTTGTCAGCAACCATTGACCCGGTCTTACTTTCTGTGCTGGTGATATCTCTGAAAGCTATAACCAAATCTGAGCAATATCACTAGTTTTTAGCTGAATCATTTTTTTCAATCTAAATTGTTTAATTTTTACAGCCTGAGAGTATGGAATGCTATTTCCATTTTACAGGTTGAAAAAATCAGTAGAGAGATGAAGCACAACGGTTACATTGACAAGGGTAATTAATGCAGGAGACAAGATGAGTAATCAAATCTGGTTGATCCAAAGCTTTTGATCTCTGACTTCAAAGTGTGTATTTCTGAATTATCTTTGAATTTCTTTATATAAATATTATGACTTATTTTCTGTAATCTAGATGTGTGGTCATTGTTGTTCAGTTTTGTGACACAGACTTATGTCTAAAATGAAATTTATTTATTTATTTATTTAATTATATTAGTCACTACAAAATACATCATTAGCTTTTGATGTATTGTTCGAAGATTGGTTGTTTACATATAACACCCAGTGCCCCATGCAATACATGCTCTTCTAAATACCCACCACCAGACACCATCCCCCCATTCTCCACCCCTCTAAAACCCTCAGTTTGTTTCTTGGAGTATACAGTCTGTCATGGTTGGTCTTCCCCTCTGCTTCTACCCTTCACTTTTCCTTTCCTTACCTAATATCCTCCATGTTATTCCTTACCCTCCACAAGTAAGTGAAACCATATGATAATTGGCTTTCTCTGCTTCACTTATTCCACTCAGCATAATCTCTTCCAGTTCCAACCATGTTGATGAAAAAGTTGGGTATTCGTCCTTTCTGATGGCTTAGTAATATTCCATTTAAAACACAACTTTGACATACAGTTGTTTTCTGCATTAACTCTACAAATTTGATCAGTTATATTTCTTTTGCATCAGTCAATTCTGCCTCTTATTCTTCCGCAGACAATTGTATACTGCAGGGAATGGTGGTGATGTAAGTTTTAAAATGTACCTTTGTGTGCAAGTGTTCTCTTATTGGGACTGCGAGAAGTAAAGAATGCTTTACTGCATTTGCTGTGGTGCAGGCATATTTATTAACCTCTCAAATTCAGGAAGATAAGAAAAAGTATATTTGTTTTTTTTTTTTAAAGATTTTATTTATTTATTTGATAGAGAGAGATCACAAGTAGACGGTAAGGCAGGTAGAGAGAAGGAAGCAGGCTCCCTTCTGAGCAGAGAGCCCGATGCGGGACTCGATCCCAGGACCCTGAGATCATGACCTGCGCCGAAGGCAGCGGCTTAACCCACTGAGCCACCCAGGCGCCCAGTAAAAGTATATTTGGATGGAAGTACTTCTTCAAGACTCACTGGTTTTCTATACAATATTGCATATATAGAACTTATCCTCTTATAAAATAAAACTTCATTCTAGCTGTAGTGCAGGGTGTAGAGAGTATTGAAAATATTGCTGCAGAACCATTTCATACCAACAATCAGGGAAACATTATGACTTCTGTGGCCCCTTCCTACTTGGACCTCATGAGTCCTTCTCCATAAAAATTATTAAAGATCATATTTTATGAATGCATTGGTATAACAATGACATACTTCAACTTGGATTTGGATTATATTCAATTTTATCTTCTTATTTTAAAAGAAATTAAGCATTTTAAGGAATCCGAGAATTATGTGGGCTCTAGGCACTGTGCCTACTATTCCTGGGTGGATATGTTGACCTTGCCCATAAAATATATGATCCTGAAGAAAAGTGATCTAAACAGGACAATTGACTGTCCCACATTTAATCAAGTAAGAAGGGGAATAAATCTCTCTAAATATTCAGTAGATATTTTAATGTAAATACTCTAATCCCAAGATTCATTATCACCAATTTTTGTTGTTTGCCTCCAGAGTTTCTTCATGACATTTTTCACTTCTGCATTTCTGAGGGTGTAGATCAATGGGTTCAACATGGGAGTGACTAGGGTACAAAACACAGTCACAGCTTTGTCAGCAGGGAAGGAGGTCATGGGTCTCAGATACAGGAATGAACAAGGTACAAAGAATAAGATGACAACAGTGACATGAGAAGCACAGGTAGACAGGGCTTTGCGACGCCCTTCAGAGCTTTTAGTCCTCAGGGAGCGCAGGATGACAATATAAGAAGCAACCAGCATAGAAAAAATGAGCAGACATAGTGACCCGCTGTTGGCAGCAATCAGGGGCCCCAAAGTGTGAGTGTCTGTACAGGCTAGTTCCAGGAGAGGTATTAAATCACACATAAAATGATCAATAACATTGGGGCCACAGAATGGTAACTGGACCATGAACAGAACCTGGATCCCTCCATGAATAAAGCCTAAAATCACAGCCATTCCCACCAAGAAAGCACAGACAAATTGGCTCATGATGGTCATGTAATGCAAGGGCTTACAGATGGCTACATAGCGGTCATAGGCCATGGCAATTAATAAGATGATCTCAGCTCCCGCAAAGAAATGTTCAGCAAAGAGCTGAGTCATGCAGCCATTGAAGGATATGGTGTTTATGTCAGAGAGCAAGTCAAAGATCATTTTGGGTGCTATGGATGAAGAGTAGAAACCATCTATAATGGATAAATAGGACAGAAAAAAGTACATGGGAGATCCCAGGGCTGGGCTGATGAAGATGGTGATGGAGATGAGGAGATTACCTGCCAGTGTGATTAAGTATGTGATTAAAAGCACAGCAAATAGCAATTTTCTTAGTTGTGGATTCTGGGACAGGCCCAGCAGAATAAATTCTGTCACATTGCTCTTCCTTTCCATGAAGTCAGCTTTAGTTATGAGCCTATGGTTCATCTGGAAAGATCACAATTTCTGAGTATATTTTGAATTCAACACTGAAATCTTCCATCACCTCTTTAGTCCTGGCCTCTGGGGTTGCTGAAGCCACACTTTCCACTCACCTCAACCACTTTGGAGACTGTTATAAAAGAGAATAGATAGAGGTAGATAGAGGTTAAGTTTCTCTTACTCATATAAATTTTATAATGACAATATGTTTAAAATACCAGAATAAAAGGAAAGTGTTATTATGACGGTTGACTCCTGATTGACTTCAAAGCTCTGGCTCTAAAATCTTATGGATGGCTCTTTTCCCTCTGCTTTTGGTACAGATTTCATCAATAGCAATTATTCTGAGGTTATAATCACCTATTGACATGAATATTTATGGGCATATGAACACAATATTCTTTAAAATGTGAAATGTACAGCAGATAGGAAAGTGCTATCCTTCCTATATCTACACCAGCAGTGCTTTTTGAGCTAGGATTCCTTTCTGTCAAATGAATGCATATGCACACTGAGAAACAGACCTGCAGATGGTATGTTTCCCCTTCAGGATGCTAAGGGCCCATCTTTGTAACAGCTCTTTGATCTGCATTCACTCCACTGCCCTGGATATTGTATCTGACTCTACAAGGCTCATAAACACTCACTCTTCTCACATCTTTGGACACAGAAATGGAAGCGGTCCAACGTTCAATAGCAATTGAAAACTCCTCAGTAGTTTTTAAGTTAATTTTCTGTGCAACTGGACTTCGTCACATAGAATAATGATCTGGTGCTGAAAAGGTGGTTTTATGAAAGCACGGGCACAAGTCCTGTGTGCAGAAAGAACTGTTGCACCAGGGTTGTGAGGGGTGGCTGCTTGTATATTTGGGCGGTGGAGGAGGTAAGGAGAAAGGAGATTTTAAAACGATTTTCTTATGTTAAAGACTCAGAGGATCCTGGAGGCTTTCTCTTTGTCAAGTTAAGGTTGTTTTTCTCTCTAGCAAGGCATTAACATGAAGACATTTGGGAGCTTCCTGTCACCCATATCCCACCTCTGAAATAGATTAATAAGTATTATTAATAATAATTACTAATTATTAATATTAATAATTAATAAGCATAGCCATATATTACAAATGGAATGAAATGAATCACGAAGTTTCCCTGAATTTCCTATTGTTTTGGGAAAAATGTTATCTAAGATAATAGAAGTTTTTCTTTTGACACTAAGTTTAATCATGTGAGATGAACTTAAAGTTTCATTTCTGATTGTTTGAAAAATTGAATATATACAAGAATATATTCTTTTTTTGAATGATCTGTATAGGGATTTTCAATAGTGAGTACATGTTACACATGATCATAGGATATTTAATTCCTTCTACCCTTATCTTTCTCCTTTCCCTATCCCTGCTGAAAATGTTAAAACTTATGTTTCCTCAAAAGTTTCTGGACACAAAGTCAGCAGTTAGCATCATGACCTTTCAGCTCCAGTAAAGGTGAAGAGGGGTGCTTGGGTGCCTCAGTCAGTCAAGTCATGATCCTGAAGTCCCAGGACTGAGTCCTTGGATTGAGTCCAGCATTGGGGTCCCTGCTTAGCAGGGAGTCTACTTATCCTTCTGCCCTCCACTGTGCTTTACTCTCTCTCTCTCTCTCTCAAATAAATAAATAAAATATTAAAGAAATAAAAGTGAGGAAAGTATCTTTTGTTTTTCAGAAAGCTCAGTCTCTTTAGTTTCTTCTCTATCCATGGCTGCTATAGGTGGGAACTATGTGCTTCATCATCCCTAATAGATTTACTCCACTAATTCTAACTTCAGTGTGGCAACATAAGTCACGAAAAGGGGAGCCAACTTGAAATAATCACATATAGAAACCTACCAAAGCAATCTACTTCTACATATACATTAACCATAATTTTTAAAAAGTGACCTTAGTTGTTCTCAACAGCATCTTGTGTGGCAGCATTACAGATCACATTTTACTGGTATTTTCATGTCATCATGTTCAAATTAATATTAAGAGAAAAAGGTTTACTTCATTTCACAGAATCTAGCTATAAAAACTATTCAGTAAAAGAAATTTTTGAAAATTAAGTTAATCTGTTTAAAGTTTGTGGAAAAAGATTGAGTTATTACTGACCTGGATCTATATGGTTGTGGATTCCAGTGTTTTTACATGGCACCCAGTCATTGTTTTCTTCCCCTGAGAGCATAGCCCCATAGCTGCAAATATGCTTTGAGAACTAACAAGTGGGTCACTGGAATTCTCCTTCTGAGAACTCTCCCCGTCTTGGTCATTTTAGTCCACTTTAGTTCCCATTATCAGTCAGAATTTACCCAGAAAATGAGCTGTTTTAGTTAGGAAACTTCAATACTTTAGGATAAATTTCTACTTACTTTCTTGGCCTCCTTTGAAAGTATAAATGCGTCTTCATAATACATATGTTTTTCAAAGATCAGAAGTACATTCAATCTAAAGTAAGAATAATGGAACAAAAAATTTATCAAAAAAGCGAGTGTATAGAACTATAACGTGTAGAAGCGCAACCGCTTGATTGGATATATATATATTTTTCAAATCTTGCCAAATTTATGTTTCCCAGCAAGTCCAAGAGTAGTGTGGAGAGAATTCTTTTAATTCCCACCTTTAATCTGCTGAGATTGAGAGCATGTCTCCTCTATGAATCTTGAGCTTGTTGGTACATACTCTTCCTCTGTCATTTACTTAAATGTCCTGTAATTCTTTCTTATAGACTCTAGAGAAATATTTAAATAGACTTTCACGAAGTGCAGGATTTGATAGTGCATTGACCTCTTAACTCCTCAGAGGATTAGTAATTGGTCCTGTTGGAATCTTTGCTGGAAGCCTCAGCCACAGTTTTTTGTTTACTCCCCCTTGGCACTCACAAATATCATTAGAAGCCAGTTTTAGAAATGGGGGTGTGCTTTGGTGAGACATGTGTCTGTGGCTATAGATTAGGGTGAGGTTTTGTTAAGACAAGTAGGAAAGCTTCCTGATAGGGCTTTGCTGCTCATTTCGACATTTTTGAGCCTGGCACAGGATGGGGGTGGTTTAGGCATAGGTCAGAGTTCAGAGGATGGACTTCTCTCTGAACATGTCACTGTTCTAAGTTTATAGTCCTGAGAATAGAAATGCCAGTTTTCAAGGTTATGTGCTATGTAACTCTGGAAGACTGGCATTTTTATTAGTTGCAACAATGGAGGCTCATATGGCAGAATTCTCAGATATCAGAGATTGGATAATTTATGATCCATAGATCCATTAATTTCCTTTGGTGTGTGTATCGAGATGAAGGATTCTCATGATTTGTTCGTGGGAATATAGCTTTTTTCTCTATAGCTCACAGAAGGAATTGTGCAGATTTACAGTAAAGAACAGTATTTCCACATGGTAGGGGTTGAAAAAATCCCACTGAGCCAAACATTATACATAAAGACATTCAGAGGTAGAGGATGAAAAAACTACAGAAAGGAGGCTCCAGTACAGTCTTTTCTCCCTCAGCTTCTGGGGAGTTGAGGAGCTGGTTGAAATCCTGCACCAAATCACCTTGAAAAAGTCAACATTGGATTTGGATTTCGATAGGGATTATACAAACTCTAGATCACTTTGGATAGTATGAACATCTTTACAACATTGATTCCCACATTTTAGAAAGACATCATGTCTTTCCATTTATTTACGCTTTTTTTTGTTTTAGTTTTCTTTCATAAATGTTTTGTTGTTTTCAGTTTGCAAATCTTTAAATTTTTTAGTTTAGTTTATTTCTATGTATTTCTTTTCTTTCTTTCTCTCTCTTCCTTCCTTCCTTCCTTCCTTCCTTCCTTCCTTCCTTCCTTCCTTCCTTCCTTCCTTCCTTCCTTCCTTTTTTCCTTCCTTCCTTCCTTCCTTCTCTCTCTCTCTCTCTCTTTCTTTCTTTGTAACAGTAATTCTGACCTTATAAAGGAAGTTCAGGTGTGTTTTTCCTTTGCAATTTTTAGACGTTTTTGAGGAGTGGCATTTATTCTCCTTAAATGTTGTGTTGTAGATTTTACCAGTGAAGCCCTCTAGTCTTGGGATTTTCTCTCTTCAGAGGTTTCTCCTTATGAATTTAGTTTTCTTGTTCATTATTGATCTGTTCAGGTTATATATTTCCTCATGTGTCAGATTTGATAGATTCTATGTTCCTAGGAATTTATCTATTCTTCCAGGTTAACCAACCTTTTTAGCATATAATTGGAGTAGTGTCTTATAATCCTTTTTTTTCCGTGGCATGAGTTTTAATGTCCTCTGTTCCATGTGTGATCTCTTCTTAGACCAGCTAAAGTTTGACAATTTTGTTTTACTTTAAAAACTACTCTTGGTTTGAGTGATATTTTTCTATTGTTTTCCTAGTCTCCACTTCATTGATTTCCACTGTCCTCTTAATTATTCCTTCCTCTGGAAATTTTGGACTTAGTTTTTTTTTTTTTCTTTCTTGAAGCATAGTGTTTGGTCTCTTGAGATCTTTTTAAATGTAGGTGTTCATTGCTACAAATTTTTGTCTTAGTATTGTTTTTGCTGCATCATATAGGTTTTAGTCTGTAGTTTAAAATTATTTTGTTTTGACATATTTCTAAGTCTGCTTTTTATTCTTTCTTTGACACAAAGATTGTATAATAATGTGTTATCTAATTTCCATGTGTTTGTAAATTTTTTAGTTTTCCTTCTGCTATTGGTTTTGTTTCACTTCACTGTGTTCAGAAAAGATACCTTTGTAGGATTTCAACCTTAATATTTTTTTAATTTTAAATTTTTTATTAACATATAATGTATTATTAGCCCCAGGGTACAGGCCTGTGTCCCCAGATTTACACATTTCACAACACTCACCATAGCACATACCCTCCCCAATGTCCATAACCCCACCCCTCTCTCCCTAACCCCCTCCCCCTTCAAACCTCAGTTTGTTTTGTGAGAGTAACAGTCTCTTATGGTTTGTCTCCCTCCTGATCCCATCTTATTTCATTTTTTCCTTCCCTACCCTCCCAACCCCCCCATGTTGCCTCTCAAATTCTTCATATCAGGGAGATAACTATCTTTCTCTGATTAGCTAACTTTGCTCAGCATAATACCCTCTAGTTCCATCCATGTCATAAAATGGCAAGATTTCATTTCTTTTGATGGCTACATAGTATTCCATTGTATATATATATATCACCTCTTCTTGATCCATTCATCTGTTGATGAACATCTAGGTTCTTTCCATAGTTTGGCTATTGTGGACATTGCTGCTATAAACATTTGGGTGCACATGCCCCTTTGGATCACTGCATTTGTATCTTTAGGGTAAATACCCAGTAGCACAATTCCTGGGTCATAGGGTAGCTCTATTTTCAACTTTTTGAGGAACCTCCATGCTGTTTTCCAGAGTGGTTGCACCAGCTTGCATTCCCGCCAACAGCGTAGGAGGGTTCCCCTTTCTCTGCATCCTCGTCAGCATCTGTCATTTCCTGACTTGTTAGTTTTTTCCATTCTGACTGGTGTGAGGTGGAATCTCACTGTGGTTTTGATTTGTATTTCCCTGGTGCTGAGTGATGTGGAGCACTTTTTCATGTGCTGCACATGTGCTTTTCATGTGCTTTGCAGAAATGTGTGTTCATGTCCTCTGCTCATTTCTTGATTGGATTGCTTGTTCTTTGGGTGTTGAGTTTGATATGTTCTTTATATATTTTGAATACTAGCCCTTTATCTGATATGTCGCTTGCAAATATCTTCTCTCATTCTGTCAGTGTCTTTTGTTTTTTTTGACTGCTTTCTTTGCTGTGCAAAAGCTTTTGATCTCGATGAAGTCCCAATAGTTCATTTTTGGCCTTGCTTCCCTTGCCTTTGGCAATGTTTTTAGGAAGAAGTTTTCCTTTGGTTGAGGTCAAAGAGGTTACTACCTGTATTCTCCTCAAGGATTTTGATGGATTCCATTCTCAGATTGTGTTCTTTCATCCATTTGTAGTCTATTTTTGTGTGTGGTGTAAGGAAATGATCCAGGTTCATTTTTCTGCATGTGGCTGTTCAATTTTCCCAACATCATTTGTTGAAGAGACTGTCTTTTTTCCATTGGACATTCTTTCTTGCTTTGTCAAAGATTAGTTGTTCATAGAGTTTAGGGTCTATTTTTGGGTCCTTTATTCTGTCCCATTGATCTATGTGTCCGTTTTGTGCCAGTACCACACTCTCTTGATGATACCAGCTTTGTAATAGAGCTTGAAGTCTGGAATTGTTATGTCGCCAACTTTAGCTTTCTTTTTCAACATTCCTCTGGCTATTTGAGGTCTTTTCTGGTTCCATATAAATTTTAGGATTATTTGTTCCAATTCTTTGAAAAAAAAAAATGGATGGGATTTTGATAGGGATTGCATTAAATGTGTAGATTGCTTTAGGTAGCACCAACATTTTCACAATATTTGTTCTTCCAATCTATGAGCATAGTACATTTTTCCATATCTTTGAATCTTCCTCAATTAATTTGGTGAATACTCTATAGTTTCCTCAGTACGGATTCTTTACCTCTTTGGTTAGGTTTATTCCTAGGTATCTTATGGTTTTGGGTGCAATTGTAAATGGGATTGATGCCTTAATTTCTCTTTTTCTGTCTTGCTGTTGGTATATAGAAATGCAATTGATTTCTGTGCAATGATTTTATATCCTGACACTTTACTGAATTCCTGTACAAGTTCTAGCAGATTCGGGGTGGAGTCTTTTGGGTTTTCCAACATAAAGTATCACATCATCTGCAAAGACTGATAGTTTGACTCCTTCTTTGCTGATTTGGATGACTTTAATTTCTTTTTGTTGTCTGATTGCTAAGATTAGGACTTCTAGTAATATATTGAATAGCAGGGGTGATAATGGTCATCCCTGTCATGTTCCTGACCTCAGCGGAAAAGCTCTCAGTTTTTCTCCATTGAGAATGATATTAGCTGTGGGTTTTTCATAGATGGCTTTGATGATATTGAGGTATGTGCCCTCTATCCCTACACTTTGAATAGTTTGATCAAGAAATGATGCTGTAGTTTGTCAAGTGCTTTTTAGCATCTATTGAGAGTATCATATGTGTCTTATTCTTTCCTTTATTTATGTATTGTATCACATTGATTGACTTGTATATATTGAGCTAACCTTGTAGCCCAGGATTAAATCCCACTTGGTTGTGGTGAATAATCCTTTTAACGTACTGTTGGATCCTACTGGCTAGTATTTTGGTGATAATTTTCACATCTGTGTTTATCAAGGATATTGGTCCATAATTCTCTTTTTTGATGGGATCTTTGGTTTTGGGATCAAGGTATATGTTGGCATCATAAAATGAGTCTGGAAGTTTTCCTTCCATTTCTATTTTTTGGAACAGTTTCAGGAGAATAGGTATTAATTCTTCTTTAAATGCTTGGTAGAATTTTTCTGGGAAGCAGTCTGCCCTGGCTCTTGTTTCTTGGTAGATTTTTGATTACTGCTTCAATCTCCTTATTGGTTGTGGGTCTATTCAGGTTTTCTATTTCTTCCTTGTTCAGTTTTGGGAGTTTATATATCTCTAGGAATGCACCCATTTCTTCCAGATTGTCAAAGTTGTGGGTGTATAGTTGCTCATAATATGTTCTTATAATTCTTTTTATTTCTTTGTTGTTCATTATGATCTCTCCTCTTTCATTTTTGATTATTTTAATTTGGGTTCTTTCTCTTTTCTTTTTGATATGTCTGGCCAGGGTTTTATCAATCTTATTAATTCTTTCACAGAACCAGCTCCTAGTTTCATTGATTTATTCTACTGTTCTTTTGGTTTCTATTTCATTGATTTCTGCTCTGATCTTTATTGTTTCTCTTCTTCTTCTGGATTTAGGCTTTCCTTTCTGTTCTTTATCCAGCTCCTTTAAGTGTAGGGTTAGGTTGTGTACTTGAGACATTTTTTGTTTCTTGAGAAAGGCTTGTATCACTATTTTCTTCTCAGGACTTCCTTTGTTGTGTTCCACAGATTTTGAACAGTTGTGTTTTCATTATCATTTGTTTCCATGAATTTTCTAAATTCTTCTTTAATTTTCTGGTTGACCCATTAATTCTTTAGTAGGATGCTCTTTAGCCTCCATGTATTTGGGTTCTTTCCAAATTTTCTCTTGTGATTGAATTCTAGCTTTAGAGCATTGTGGCATGAAAATATGCAGGGAATGATCCCAATATTTTGCTACCATTTGAGACCTGATTTGTGACCCAGGATGTGATCTATTCTGGAGAATGTTCCATGTGCACTAGAGAAGAATGTGTATTCTGTTGCTTTTGGATAGCATGTTCTGTATATGTCTGTGATGTCCATGTGGCCCAGTGTGTTATTTAAGACCTTTATTTCCTTATTGATCTTTTGCTTGGGTGATATGCCCATTTCAGTGAGGGGAGTGTTAAAATCCCCTACTATTGTTGCATTATTATTGCTGTGTTTCTTTGATTGTGTTATTAATTGGTTTATATAATTGGCTGCTCCTAGGTTAGGGGCATAGATATTTAAAATTGTAAGATCTTCCTGTTGGACAGACCCTTTGAGTATTATATAATGTCCTTCCTCATCTCTTATTATAGTCTTTGGCTTAAAAACTCATTTATGTGATATAAGGATTGCCACCCCAGCTTTTTTTTTTTTTTTTTTTTTTGATGTTCATTAGCATGGGAAATTGTTTTCCACCCCTTTTCTTTAAATCTGGAGGTGTCTTTGGGTTTAAAATGAGTTTCTTGCAGACAGCATAGTGATGGGTCTTTTTTTTTTTTTTTTTTTAATCTATTCTGATACCCTGAGTCTTTTGAAGGGGGACATTTAGCCCATTTACGCTCAGGGTAACTATTGAGAGAGATGAATTTAGTGCCATTGGATTGCCTGTATGGTGACTGTTAATGTATACTTTCTCTGTTCCTTTATGATCTACTACTTTTAGTTTCTCTCTTTGCTTAGAGGACCCCTTTCAGTATTTCTTGTAGATCTGGTTTGGTGTTTACAAATTCTTTCAGTTTTTGTTTGTCCTGGAAGCTTTTTATCTCTCATTCTATTTTCAGTGATAGCCTAGCTGCATATAGTATTCTTGGCTGCATGTTTTTACTCATTTAGTGCTCTGAATATATCATGTCAGTTTTTTATGACCTGCCAGGTCTCTGTGGATAAGTCTGCTGCCAATCTAACATTTTTACCATTCTATGTTACAGACTTTTTGTCCCACGCTGCTTTCAGGATTTTCTCTTTGTCACTAAGATTTGTAAGTTTTACTATTAGATGGAGGGGTGTGGATCTATTCTTACTGATTTTGAAGGGGGTTCTCTGCACCTCCTGGTTTTTGATGCTTGTTCCCTTTGCCATATTAGGGAAATTCTCTCCAATAATTCTCTCCAATATATCTTCTGCCCCCCTCTCTCTTTCTTCTTCTTCTTCTGGAATGCCAATTATTCTAATATTGTTTCATCTTATGGTATCACTTATCTCTCAAATTCTCCCCTTGTGGCCCAATAGTTGTTTTTCTCTTTTTCTCAACTTCTTTATTCTATATCATTTGGTCTTCCATATCACTAATTCTCTCTTTTGCCTCTTTTATCCTAGCAGTAAGAGTCTCCATTTTTTATTGCACCTCATTAATAGCTTTTTTGATTTCAGCTTGATTTTATTTCTCCAGAAAGGGCTTTTATCTCTACAGAAAGGGATTTTATTTCTCCAGATAGCTTTTCTCTAATATCTCCCATGCCTTTTTTAAGTCCAGCTAGCTCCTTGAGAATCATCATCCTGAACTCTAGATCTGACACATTACCAATGTCTTTATTGATTAGGTCCCTAGCCTTCGGTACTTCCTCTTCTTCTTCTTCTTCCCTTATTATTATTTTTTTTTTTTGTGATGAGTTTTTCTGCCTTGTCCTTTTATCCATATAAGAATATATGAATGAGAGAATAAAATACTAAAAGGGTTGCAAAGACCCCAGAAAAGTGGGTTAACCAAAGCAGAAGAGACCCCAAATTGTGGGGAGATGAAAGGGGGTAAAAAGAAGTTCTAAAAACTTTTTTTTAATTAAAAGAAATATATATATATTAGATGGTGAATAGAACAGAGCCACCCACTTGATTTTGGGTATATTCTGGTCTCTTAGAAGAAACTACCTCACAAAATTTTAAAGAAAGAAAAAAATATATATACATATATATGCTCACAGACAAAAATAAGGGTAAACACGATGAAAAGATGGAATATGACTATAAAGATGAAAATGTAAAAAAAAAATTCTAAAAAAGGAGTTGATAAAATATGTTGTTTGGTAAAAGAAAGGAAAAGAAAGTGAAGAGTTTTCTCAGGCTGGAGACTCGAACAAAGCCCTGTGCTAGATTTAGGGTATATTTTGATGTATTAGAGAAGTTGTATCCCAAATTTTTTTAGAAGGAAAAACCAAAGTGTGTACAAAAAATGAAGTTAGATACAATGAAAGATGGAATGTGACTATAATAATAAAAGTTCAAAGAGATTTTTTAAAAGAAATGTATTGTTAAGATAAACTAGTTACAAATGTTAAAAGAGGAAAGAGTAAAAGTTTAAAAATTAGAATAAGAAAAAAAAATTAAAATGAAAAAGAAGTAATTAACTGTGCTAGACTAAACAATCATGGGAAAACGCCATGAATTCCATGCTTTGCTTTCCCATCCTCTGGAATTGCACTGTTCTCCTTGATCAGTCAGCTTGGTCTTGGCTGGATGTTCTTGCTGATCTTCTGGGTGAGGGGTCTGTTGTAGTGATTCTCAAGTGTCTTTGCCTGAGGAAGAATTACACCACCCTTGCCAGGGGCTGGGTGGGCTAAGTAATATGCTGGGTTTCACCCTCAGGAACTTTTGTTCCCTGAAGGCTTTCTGTAGAGCTCTGGAGAACAGGAATGAAAATGGCAGCCTCCCAATCTCTGGCCCAGAAGAGCCAAGTGCTTGGGTCCCCACTCCTCAGTGCACCCTCAGAGAAAAGTGCTCTCACTCCCATCCCCCTGGTCTCCAGCTGCACTCCGAGCTCATCTGGCCTGTGTCTGAGCATTTCTGTCTCTGGCACACAGCCCTATTTGGAGTCTCCAAACCCAGCAGATCCCTGCTCCAGATAAGGTAGGTAAGTCTCCCCAGATGTGCCACTTGTGGGGTCCCTGCTCAAAGAGCAGCAGTCTGATTGTGCCACAGATCACAGTTTAAGGCATTCCTGAGCTGAGAGCTCACTCCTTGGCTCTGTCTTGATAGCCAGCTTCCCCACTCTGATACCTGGGAGGTCTGTTACACCCAGACACCCCCGACCCTTCTGTGACCCTGTTAGAGCTGAGACCATGCTGTTCCTGTGAGGGCTCCACCCCGCTTAGCCTCTGGAGCGATGTCCTTCAGTGGAGCAGAGTTTTTAAACGTTCTGATTTTGTGCTCCATTGCTCTGTCACTTGCCGGGAACTGGCCCCCTCCCTCCACGGTCTATCTTCCCATCACCTAGGATTCACTTCTCTGCATGTCCTACCTTTCAGAAAATGGTCAATTTTCTGTTTCTAGAATTGCTGCTCTTCTTCTCGTTGATCTCCTATTGGATTTGTGGGTGTTTGGAATGTTTTGATAACTATCTAACTGAACTCCTGTGCCCTGATGTCATCTCAGCCTGCTACTCCTCTGCCATCTTGGCTGCCTGTCAACCTTCTTAAGTTTTTGAAGACTTATTTTGTGACCTAACATATGATCTTTCATAATCTTCCTTGTGTACTTGAGAAGAAAGTATTTTCCACTGTTATTGGATCGACTGTTTTATGCATATTTGGTAGGTCCATTTGGGAATAGTTTTATTCAAGTCCACTGGATTCTTTTCTTTTTTTTTAACTTTTTATTTTTTCAGCGAAACAGTATTCATTATTTTTGCACCACACCCAGTGCTCTATGCAATCCGTGCCCTCTCCAATACCCACCACCTGGTTCCCCCAACCTCTCACCCCCTGCCCCTTCAAAACCCTCAGATTCCTATAAAACAGTCAGGATTTTGAAGTCTACTGGTTTCTTATTGATTTTTTGTCTATATATGTTCTATCCATCATTGAAAGTAGAATATTGAAATCTCTTACTATTACTGTATTGTTGTCTATTTCTGCCTTTGTATCTGTTAATGTCCGCTTGATGTATTTAGGTATTCTGATGTTGGGTGTATAAATATTTATAATTATTATATCTTGCTGGTAAACTGACCATTTTATGATTATATAAAGTTCTTATTTGTGACAGTTCTTGTTTTAGTCTATTTCATCTGACATAGGTATAGTCCTGCCCTCCTGCCCTCTCTTAGTTTCCATTTGCATAGAATAACTGTTTCTTAGCACTTTACTTTGAGACAATGTGTGTCCTTAAATCTTATGTAAGTCTCTTGCAGAGAGCATAGAATGGGATTTAAAAAAATCCATTTAGCCACTCTAAGTCTTTTGGCTGGGGAGTTTAACCCATTTACATATAAAATAATTATTTATAGATAAGGACTTAGTCCAGCCATTTTGTTTTCTATGTGTCTTGTAGTTCTCCTCTCCTTTTTTTTCCTTCCTTCCTTTCTTCATTCCTTTGTATTTTGTTGATTTTTTGGTATTGTTATGCTTTCATGATTTTCTCTTTCTTTTACAGAACTTTTGTCTTGGATCAAATTTGGATCTCCTTTTCTTTGAATTTTTTTTCTCTTAGAATGGTATTCAGTCTTTATCTCAGACTAATTCCCATTGCATTGATCTGCAAGTGTTCCAAATACTGACTTTCCAATTTGGATTTGTAGACTCTTTGTCTTGCTTATTCAATTATCATTAACTCTCTCTTTTTTCCTGGATGCTTTTGCTCCTATCATGTGAGGCAGAAATCCCTATAATACCAGGTGGCCTCACATTTGCCTGTTCTTTGCAATCCTGTAGTGTAGGGGCTTGCAGATGGCCAGGTAGCAGTCGAGGGCCATCACTGTGAGCAGGATGATCTCCACTCCTCCAAAGAAATGCTCTGCAAAGAGCTGAGTCATGCACACACTGAAGGAGACAGTTTTCTTTTCCGTGAGTAAGTCAAGTATCATTTTGAGAGCCATGGTAGAAGATCAGCAGCTGTCTACAAAGGACAAAAAAGATAGAAAGTAATACATAGGGGAGCCCAGGGCTCTGCTGGATTTGATTGTCATGTCAAGGAGTATATGTTGCCTGCCCCAGTGAGAAAGTAGATGATTATAAACACAGTACACTAGAGTTTCGGCACATCTGGGTTCTGTGTCAGGCAAGGCAGGATGAATTCTGTCACATTGTTCATTTGTTCATAAATCCACTTTGGTATCTGGATAATAGATTTGTCTATGAATAGCACAGGGATTGCAATTGTGGCAGATGAGTTCTGATCAATCAAATCATTTCTGTCAGGGTTACTTTCTTTGAGACTAAAGGCAACTCCAGGCAGTTAAACTCAGACCTAAAGTTGTGCCTTATTATTAGTTATAATGAACACATTGTCTCTACACAGTCTGACTGACACACAGACATATGTGTACACACATTCATGCATACACTCATTCATATCCCCAAATACAGTTTTACAAATGCACATCCCTTCCTGTAATTACCTATGGTTGGATATTATTCATACGATCACCAAAAAAGAAAAAAAAAAAGAAAAAAAAAGGAAAAGAAAGAATAGAGTGCATTAATGCCTTCAAATAAAATAAAGATTTTTTAAAAAGTATATATGTAATTTCTGGCTGAAGAGGAGCACATTAAGCAGATGCAATGGTATGAGAAACAGGAAAAATTAATGGATTCAGTTATATCAAGGTTTGGAACACACTGGAAAAATATGTTATCAAGGTTGACCTGTACCATGTAGGGATTTGATATTCAGTGCTCACCAAGGTAATTGTAGTCACCCATCTGTCACCATACAACAGTATTACAGTATTATTGATTATATTCCTTATGCTATACTTTTTAACTCTTTGATGTATTTATTTTATAGTGAAGCTTGTACCTTTTAATCTCCTTTACCTATTTCACTCTTCTCCCCACAACCAACCACCTCTGGCATCCACCACTGGTAACCAGCACTTTGTTCTCTTACTTGAGTTTGTTTGCTTGTTTTGGGACAACATATATATGAGAAGTGATAGGGTCAGAGGGAGAAGCAGACTCCCCACCAAGCAGGCAGCCTGATGCGGGACTCAATCTAGGGATTCTAGGATCACGACCTGAGCCGAAGGCAGTCGGTAAACCAGCTGAGCCACCCAGGCACCCGGGACAATATATATTTTTAAAAGGCCTTCATGTAAAGTTAGATCCAACCTGATCTAAAGTCCTGAGAACATGAGAAATGTCAACATCACATGATATTCAATCCCTGGTTGTGAAATCACCCTCTGAAGACAAGTTTCTGAGCTCTTCCTCAGGAATCCCAAGCTCTGTGCAGAGATAGGTCTGTTGGTTTCTGGCACTGGGCTCTCCCTTCTCCTTCTCCCAGAGCGGCAAAAGGAGATCCATCATCAGGGAGAGATTTTGAAATAAGTTCTGCTCAGACATGTCATGGTTGCTCCAGCCAGCTCCCCAATCATTATTGCAGAGATGTTTAAGGGCATTTGTGTCCTAGACTAGGGAGTTGGTGGGGGGCTGACTTTTAGTGTCCAGAGATCTGTTCACAGTTCCCATTAGATTCCTTGATGAGAAAACTCACTGCTATGCAGTTCCTACTCATATACAGATGCCTTTTATGACATTTGAAGTACAGTGAGGCTGGCCTAGATATTTGGTCTTCCTGTGATCATGGTTAGTGAATGATGGCTGGTAGTGGTGTTCTGGGGCTCCTCTTGTCAGCAACCATTGACCCTGGCTTACTTTCTGTGCTGGTGACATCTCTGAAAGCTGTAACCAAATCTGAGCAATATCACTAGTTTTTAGCTGATTCATTTTTTTCAATCTAAATTGTTTAATTTTTACAGCCCGAGAGTATGGAATGCTATTTCCATTTTACAGGTTGAAAAAATCAGTAGAGAGATGAAGCACAACGGTTACATTGACAAGGGTAATTAATGCAGGAGACAAGATGAGTAATCAAATCTGGTTGATCCAAAGCTTTTGATCTCTGACTTCAAAGTGTGTATTTCTGAGTTATCTTTGAATTTCCTTATATAAATATTATGGATTATTTTCTGTAATCCAGATGTGTGGTCCTTGTTATTCAGTTTTGTGACACAGACTTATTTCTACATCACTGGTAATTTCCTGTCCCAGCTATTCAGACTCTTCCTTTGTCCATGTCTAAAATACAATTTATTTATTTATTTATTTTATTATATTAGTCGACATACAATACATAATTACCTTTTTATTTTTAATTTTATTTATTTGACAGACAGAGACCACAAGTAGTCAGAGAGGCAGGCAGAGAGAGAGAGGGGAAACAGGCTCCCTGCCTAGCAGAGAACCCAATGTGGGCCTCGATCCCAGGATCCCGGGATCATGATCTGAGCTGAAGGCAGAGGCTCAGCCCACTGAGCCATCCAGGTGCCCCATCATTAGCTTTTGATGTATTGTTCCAAGATTGGTTGTTTACATATAAAACCCAGTGCCCCATGCAATACATGCTCTCCTAAATACCCACCGCCAGACTCACCCATCCCCCCAATTCTCCACCCCTCTAAAACCCTCAGTTTGTTTCTTGGAGTCTACAGTCTGTCATGGTTGGTCTTCCCCTCTGTTTCTACCCTTCACTTTTCTCTCCTTAACCCTATATCCTCCATGTTATTCCTTACCCTCTACAAGTAAGTGAAACCATGTGATAAATGGCATTCTCTGCTTGACTTATTTCACTCAGCATAATCTCTTCCAGTTCCATCCATGCTGATGCAAAAGTTGGGTAGTCGTCCTTTCTGATGGCTTAGTAATATTCCATTTAAAACACAACTTTGACATACAGTTGTTTTCTGCCTTAACTCTACAAACTTGATCAATTATATTTCTTTTGCATCAGCCAATTCTGCCTCTTATTCTTGTGCAGACAATTGTATACTGCAGGGAATGGTGGTGATGTAAGTTTTAAAATGTACCTTTGTGTGCAAGTGTTCTCTTATTGGGACTGCGAGAAGTAAAGAATGCTTTATTGTTGTGGTGCAGGGATATTTTTAACCTCTCAAATTCAGGAAGATAAGAAAAAGTATATTTGGATGGAAGTACTTCTTCAAGACTCACTGGCTTTCTATACAATATTGCATATATAGAACTTTTCCTCTTATAAAATAAAACTTCATTCTAGCCGTAGTGCAGGGTGTAGAGAGTATTGAAAATATTGCTGCAGAACCATTTCATACCAACAATCAGGGAAACATTATGACTTCTGTGACCGCTTCCTACTTGGACCTCATGAGTCCTTCTCCATAAAAATTATTAAAGATCATATTTTATGAATGCATTGGTATAACAATGACATACTTCAACTTGGATTTGGATTATATTCAATTTTATCTTCTTATTTTAAAAGAAATTAAGCATTTCAAGGAATCCGAGAATTATGTGGGCTCTAGGCACTGTGCCTACTATTCCTGGGTGGATATGTTGACCTTGCCCATAAAATATATGATCCTGAAGAAAAGTGATCCAAACAGGACAATTGACTGTCCCACATTTAATCAAGTAAGAAGGGGAATAAATCTCTCTAAATATTCAGTAGATATTTTAATGTAAATACTCTAATCCCAAGATTCATTATCACCAATTTTTGTTGTTTGCCTCCAGAGTTTCTTCATGACATTTTTCACTTCTGCATTTCTGAGGGTGTAGATCAATGGGTTTAACATGGGAGTGACTAGGGTACAAAACACAGTCACAGCTTTGTCAGCAGGGAAGGAGGTCATGGGTCTCAGATACAGGAATGAACAAGGTACAAAGAATAAGATGACAACAGTGACATGAGAAGCACAGGTAGACAGGGCTTTGCGACGCCCTTCAGAGCTTTTAGTCCTCAGAGAGTGCAGGATGACAATATAAGAAGCAACCAGCATAGAAAAAGTGAGCAGACAAAGTGACCCGCTGTTGGCAGCAATCAGGGGCCCCAACTTGTGAATGTCTGTACAGGCTAGTTCCAGGAGAGGTATTAAATCACACATAAAATGATCAATAACATTGGGGCCACAGAATGGTAACTGGACCATGAACAGAACCTGGATCCCTCCATGAATAAAGCCTAAAATCACAGCCATTCCCACCAAGAAAGCACAGACAGGTTGGCTCATGGTGGTCGTGTAATGCAAGGGCTTACAGATGGCTACATAGCGGTCATAGGCCATGGCAATTAATAAGATGATCTCAGCTCCCGCAAAGAAATGTTCAGCAAAGAGCTGAGTCATGCAGCCATTGAAGGATATGGTGTTCATGTCAGAGAGCAAGTCAAAGATCATTTTGGGTGCTATGGATGAAGAGTAGAAACCATCTATAATGGATAAATAGGACAGAAAAAAGTACATGGGAGATCCCAGGGCTGGGCTGATGAAGATGGTGATGGAGATGAGAAGATTACCTGCCAGTGTGATCAAGTAGGTGATTAAAAGCACAGCAAATAGGAATTTCTGCAGTTCTGGATTCTGGGTCAGGCCCAGCAGAATGAATTCTGTCACATTGTTCTTCCTTTCCATGAAGTCAGCTTTAGTTATGAGCCTATGGTTCATCTGGAAAGATCACAATTTCTGAGTAGTATATTGAATTCAACACTGAAGTCTTCCATCACCTCTTTAATCCTGGCCTATGGGTTTGCTGGAGCTATACTTTCCACTCACCTCAACCACTTTGGAGACTGCTATAAAAGAGAGTAGATAGAGGTAGGTAGAGGTTAAGTTTCTCTTACTCATCAAAATTTCATAATGACAATATGTTTCAATAATCAGAAAAAAACGAAAGTGTTATTATGATGGCGACTCCTGATTGACTTCAAAGCTCTGGCTCTAAAATCATATGGATGGCTCTTTTCTCTCTGATTTTGGTACATATTTCATCAATAGCAATTATTCTGAGGTTATGGTTGCCCATTGGCATGAATATTTAGGGGCATATGAACACAATATTCTTTAAAATGTGAAATGTACAGCAGATAGGAAAGTGCTATCCTTCCTATATCTACAACAGCAGTGCTTTTTGAGCTAGGATTCCTTTCTGTCAAATGAATGCACATGCACACTGAGAAGCAGACCTGAAGATGGTATGTTTCCCCTTCAGGATGCTAAGGGCCCATCTTTGTAACAGCTCTTTGAGCTGAATATGCTCCACTGCCCTGGATATTGTATCTGACTCTACAAGACTCATACACACTCACTCTTCTCACATCTTTGGATGCAGAAATGGAAGCGGTCCAAAGTCCACTGAAAACTCCTCAGTAGTTCTTAAGTTAATTTTCTGTGCACTGATCTTTCATCACATAGAATAATGGTCTGGTGCAGAAAAGGTGGTTTTATTAAAGCACGAGCACATGACCTGTGGGCAGAAAAAACTGCTACACCAGGGTTGTGAGGGATGGCTGCGTGCATACTTGGGGCTTGGGGGAGGTAAGGAAAAAGGAGGTTTCAAAAAGATTTTTCCCTTTTTAAAGACTCAGAGGATCCTGGAGGCTTTGCCTTTGTCAGGTTAAGGTTGTTTTTCTCTCCAGAAAGGCATTAACATTAAGACATTTGGGAGCTTCCTGTCACCCATATCCCATCTCCGAAATAGATTAATAAGTATTATTAATAATAATTAGTAATTATTAATAATAATCATTAATAATCCTAGTCACATTTTACAAATGGAATGAAATGAATCACGAAGTTTCCCTGAATTTCCTATTATTTGGGGAAAAATGTTATTGAACATAATAGAAGTTTTTCTTTTGATACTGTTTAATCATGTGAGATGAACTTAAAAGTTTCATTGCTGATTGTGTTGAAAAATTGAATATATACAAGAATATATTCTTTTTTTGAATGATCTGTATAGGGATTTTCAATAGTGAGTACATGTTACACATGATCATAGCATATTTAATTCCTTCTACCCTTTTCTTTCTCCTTTCCCTATCCCTGCTGAAAAACGTAACAACTTATTTTTCCTCAAAAGTTTCTGGACACAGATGTCAGCAGTCAGCATCATGACTTTTCAGCTACAGTAAAGGCGAAGAGGAGTGCCTGGTGCCTCACCAGTCAAGTCATGATCCTGAAGTCCCAGGACTGAACCTTGGATTGAGTCCAGCATTGGGGTCCCTGCTTAGAAGGGAGTCTACTTTTCCTTCTGCCCTCCACTCTGCTTTACTCTCTCTCTCTCTCAAATAAATAAATAAAATATTAAAGAAATAAAAGTGAGGAAAGTATCTTTTGTTTTTCAGAAAGCTCAGTCTCTTTAGTTTCTTCTCTATCCATGGCTGCTATAGGTGGGAACTATGTGCTTCATCATCCCTAATAGATTTACTCCACTAATTCTAACTTCAGTGTAGCAACATAAGTCACGAAAAGGGGAGCCAACTTCAAATAATCACATATAGAAACCTACCAAAGCAATCTACTTCTACATATACATTAACATCAATTTTTAAAAAGAGACCTTGGTTGTTCTCGACAGCATCCTGTGTGGCAGCAATACAAATCACGTTTTGCTGGTATTTTCATGTCATCATGTTCAAATTAATATTAAGAGAAAAAGGTTTACTTCATTTCACAGAATCTAGCTATAAAAACTATTCAGTAAAAGTAATTTGTGAAAATTAAGTTAATCTGTTTAAAGTTTGTGGAAAAAGATTGAGTTATTACTGACCTGGATCTATTTGGTTGTGGATTCCAGTGTTTTTACATGGCACCCAGTCATTGTTTTCTTCCCCTGAGAGCATAGCCCCATAGCTGCAAATATGCTTTGAGAACTAACAAGTGGGTCACTGGAATTCTCCTTCTGAGAACTCTCCCCGTCTTGGTCATTTTAGTCCACTTTAGTTCCCATTATCAGTCAGAATTTACCCAGAAAATGAGCTGTTTTAGTTAGGAAACTTCAATACTTTAGGATAAATTTCTACTTACTTTCTTGGCCTCCTTTGAAAGTATAAATGCGTCTTCATAATACATATGTTTTTCAAGGATCAGAAGTACATTCAATCTAAAGTAAGAATAATGGAACAAAAAATTCATCAAAAAAGCGAGTGTATAGAACTATAACGTGTAGAAGCACAACCGCTTGATTGGATATATATATATTTTTCAAATCTTGCCAAATTTATGTTTCCCAGCAAGTCCAAGAGTAGTGTGGAGAGAATTCTTTTAATTCCCACCTTTAATCTGCTGAGATTGAGAGCATGTCTCCTCTATGAATCTTAAGCTTGTTGGTACATGCTCTGCCTCTCTCATTTACTTAAATGTCCTGTAATTCTTTCTTCATAGACTCTAGAGAAATATTTAAATAGACTTTCACGAAGTGCAGGATTTGATAGTGCATTGACCTCTTAACTCCTCAGAGGATTAGTAATTGGTCCTGTTGGAATCTTTGCTGGAAGCCTCAGCCACAGTTTTTTGTTTACTCCCCCTTGGCACTCACAAATATCATTAGAAGCCAGTTTTAGAAATGGGGGTGTGCTTTGGTGAGACATGTGTCTGTGGCTATAGATTAGGGTGAGGTTTTGTTAAGACAAGTAGGAAAGCTTCCTGATAGGGCTTTGCTGCTCATTTCGACATTTTTGAGCCTGGCACAGGATGGGGGTGGTTTAGGCATAGGTCAGAGTTCAGAGGATGGACTTCTCTCTGAACATGTCACTGTTCTAAGTTTATAGTCCTGAGAATAGAAATGCCAGTTTTCAAGGTTATGTGCTATGTAACTCTGGAAGACTGGCATTTTTATTAGTTGCAACAATGGAGGCTCATATGGCAGAATTCTCAGATATCAGAGATTGGATAATTTATGATCCATAGATCCATCAATTTCCTTTGGTGTGTGTATCGAGATGAAGGATTCTCATGATTTGTTCGTGGGAATATAGCTTTTTTCTCTATAGCTCACAGAAGGAATTGTGCAGATTAACAGTAAAGAACAGTATTTCCACATGGTAGGGGTTGAAAAAATCCCACTGAGCCAAACATTATACATAAAGACATTCAGAGGTAGAGGATGAAAAAACTACAGAAAGGAGGCTCCAGTACAGTCTTTTTTCCCTCAGCTTCTGGGGTGTTGAGGAGCTGGTTGAAATCCTGCACCAAATCACCTTGAAAAAGTCAACATTGGATTTGGATTTCGATAGGGATTATACAAACTCTAGATCACTTTGGATAGTATGAACATCTTTACAACATTGATTCCCACATTTTAGAAAGACATCATGTCTTTCCATTTATTTGTGCTTTTTTTTGTTTTAGTTTTCTTTCATAAATGTTTTGTTGTTTTCAGTTTGCAAATCTTCTAAATTTTTTAGTTTAGTTTATTTCTATGTATTTCTTTTCTTTCTTTCTCTCTCTCTATCTCTCTCTCTCCTTCCTTCCTTCCTTCCTTCCTTCCTTCCTTCCTTCCTTCCTTCTCTCTCTCTCTCTCTCTTTCTTTGTAACAGTAATTCTGACCTTATAAAGGAAGTTCAGGTGTGTTTTTCCTTTGCAATTTTTAGACGTTTTTGAGGAGTGGCATTTATTCTCCTTAAATGTTGTGTTGTAGATTTTACCAGTGAAGCCCTCTAGTCTTGGGATTTTCTCTCTTCAGAGGTTTCTCCTTATGAATTTAGTTTTCTTGTTCATTATTGATCTGTTCAGGTTATATATTTCCTCATGTGTCAGATTTGATAGATTCTATGTTCCTAGGAATTTATCTATTCTTCCAGGTTAACCAACCTTTTTAGCATATAATTGGAGTAGTGTCTTATAATCCTTTTTTTTCCGTGGCATGAGTTTTAATGTCCTCTGTTCCATGTGTGATCTCTTCTTAGACCAGCTAAAGTTTGACAATTTTGTTTTACTTTAAAAACTACTCTTGGTTTGAGTGATATTTTTCTATTGTTTTCCTAGTCTTCACTTCATTGATTTCCACTGTCCTCTTAATTATTCCTTCCTCTGGAAACTTTGGACTTATTTATTTATTTTTTTTTCATTTCTTGAAGCATAGTGTTTGGTCTCTTGAGATCTTTTTAAATGTAGGTGTTCATTGCTACAAATTTTTGTCTTAGTATTGTTTTTGCTGCATCATATAGGTTTTAGTCTGTAGTTCAAAATTATTTTGTTTTGACATATTTCTAAGTCTGCTTTTTATTCTTTCTTTGACACAAAGATTGTACAATAATGTGTTATCTAATTTCCATGTGTTTGTGAATTTTTTAGTTTTCCTTCTGCTATTGGTTTTGTTTCACTTCACTGTGTTCAGAAAAGATACCTTTGTAGGATTTCAACCTTAATATTTTTTTAATTTTTAATTTTTTATTAACATATAATGTATTATTAGCCCCAGGGGTACAGGCCTGTGTCCCCAGATTTACACATTTCACAACACTCACCATAGCACATACCCTCCCCAATGTCCATAACCCCACCCCTCTCTCCCTAACCCCCCCCTTCAAACCTCAGTTTGTTTTGTGAGAGTAACAGTCTCTTATGGTTTGTCTCCCTCCTGATCCCATCTTATTTCATTTTTTCCTTCCCTACCCCCGCAACCCCCCATGTTGCCTCTCAAATTCTTCATATCAGGGAGATAACTATCTTTCTCTGATTAGCTAACTTTGCTCAGCATAATACCCTCTAGTTCCATCCATGTCATAAAATGGCAAGATTTCATTTCTTTTGATGGCTGCATAGTATTCCATTGTATATATATATCACCTCTTCTTGATCCATTCATCTGTTGATGAACATCTAGGTTCTTTCCATAGTTTGGCTATTGTGGACATTGCTGCTATAAACATTTGGGTGCACATGCCCCTTTGGATCACTGCATTTGTATCTTTAGGGTAAATACCCAGTAGCACAATTCCTGGGTCATAGGGTAGCTCTATTTTCAACTTTTTGAGGAACCTCCATGCTGTTTTCCAGAGTGGTTGCACCAGCTTGCATTCCCACCAACAGCGTAGGAGGGTTCCCCTTTCTCTGCATCCTCGTCAACATCTGTCATTTCCTGACTTGTTAGTTTTATCCATTCTGACTGGTGTGAGGTGGAGTCTCACTGTGGTTTTGATTTGTATTTCCCTGGTGCTGAGTGATGTGGAGCACTTTTTCATGTGCTTTTCATGTGCTTTGCAGAAATGTGTGTTCATGTCCTCTGCCCATTTCTTGATTGGATTGTTTGTTCTTTGGGTGTTGAGTTTGATAAGTTCTTTATATATTTTGAATACTAGCCCTTTATCTGATATGTCACTTGCAAATATCTTCTCCCATTCTCTCAGTTGTCTTTTTTTTTTTTTTTGACTATTTCATTTGCTGTGCAAAAGCTTTTGATCTTGATGAAGTCCCAATAGTTCATTTTTGGCCTTGCTTCCCTTACCTTTGGCAATGTTTTTAGGAAGAAATTTTGCTTTGGTGGACATCAAGGAGGTTTCTGCCTGTGTTCTCCTCAAGGATTTTGATGGATTCCTTTCTCAGATTGTGGTCTTTCATCCATTTGGAATCTATTTTTGTGTGTGGTTTTTCAGTTTCATTTTTCTGCATGTGGCTGTTCAATTTTCCCAACATCATTTGTTGAAGAGACTGTCTTTTTTCCATTGGACATTCTTTCTTGCTTTGTCAAAGATTAGTTGTTCATAGAGTTTAGGGTCTATTTTTGGGTCCTTTATTCTGTCCCATTGATCTATGTGTCCGTTTTGTGCCAGTACCACACTCTCTTGATGATACCAGCTTTGTAATAGAGCTTGAAGTCTGGAATTGTTATGTCGCCAACTTTAGCTTTCTTTTTCAACATTCCTCTGGCTATTTGAGGTCTTTTCTGGTTCCATATAAATTTTAGGATTATTTGTTCCAATTCTTTGAAAAAAAAAATGGATGGGATTTTGATAGGGATTGCATTAAATGTGTAGATTGCTTTAGGTAGCACCAACATTTTCACAATATTTGTTCTTCCAATCTATGAGCATAGTACATTTTTCCATATCTTTGAATCTTCCTCAATTAATTTGGTGAATACTCTATAGTTTCCTCAGTACGGATTCTTTACCTCTTTGGTTAGGTTTATTCCTAGGTATCTTATGGTTTTGGGTGCAATTGTAAATGGGATTGATGCCTTAATTTCTCTTTTTCTGTCTTGCTGTTGGTATATAGAAATGCAATTGATTTCTGTGCAATGATTTTATATCCTGACACTTTACTGAATTCCTGTACAAGTTCTAGCAGATTCGGGGTGGAGTCTTTTGGGTTTTCCAACATAAAGTATCACATCATCTGCAAAGACTGATAGTTTGACTCCTTCTTTGCTGATTTGGATGACTTTAATTTCTTTTTGTTGTCTGATTGCTAAGATTAGGACTTCTAGTAATATATTGAATAGCAGGGGTGATAATGGTCATCCCTGTCATGTTCCTGACCTCAGCGGAAAAGCTCTCAGTTTTTCTCCATTGAGAATGATATTAGCTGTGGGTTTTTCATAGATGGCTTTGATGATATTGAGGTATGTGCCCTCTATCCCTACACTTTGAATAGTTTGATCAAGAAATGATGCTGTAGTTTGTCAAGTGCTTTTTAGCATCTATTGAGAGTATCATATGTGTCTTATTCTTTCCTTTATTTATGTATTGTATCACATTGATTGATTTGTATATATTGAGCTAACCTTGTAGCCCAGGATTAAATCCCACTTGGTTGTGGTGAATAATCCTTTTAACGTACTGTTGGATCCTACTGGCTAGTATTTTGGTGATAATTTTCACATCTGTGTTTATCAAGGATATTGGTCCATAATTCTCTTTTTTGATGGGATCTTTGGTTTTGGGATCAAGGTATATGTTGGCATCATAAAATGAGTCTGGAAGTTTTCCTTCCATTTCTATTTTTTGGAACAGTTTCAGGAGAATAGGTATTAATTCTTCTTTAAATGCTTGGTAGAATTTTTCTGGGAAGCAGTCTGCCCTGGCTCTTGTTTCTTGGTAGATTTTTGATTACTGCTTCAATCTCCTTATTGGTTGTGGGTCTATTCAGGTTTTCTATTTCTTCCTTGTTCAGTTTTGGGAGTTTATATATCTCTAGGAATGCACCCATTTCTTCCAGATTGTCAAAGTTGTGGGTGTATAGTTGCTCATAATATGTTCTTATAATTCTTTTTATTTCTTTGTTGTTCATTATGATCTCTCCTCTTTCATTTTTGATTATTTTAATTTGGGTTCTTTCTCTTTTCTTTTTGATATGTCTGGCCAGGGTTTTATCAATCTTATTAATTCTTTCACAGAACCAGCTCCTAGTTTCATTGATTTATTCTACTGTTCTTTTGGTTTCTATTTCATTGATTTCTGCTCTGATCTTTATTGTTTCTCTTCTTCTTCTGGATTTAGGCTTTCCTTTCTGTTCTTTATCCAGCTCCTTTAAGTGTAGGGTTAGGTTGTGTACTTGAGACATTTTTTGTTTCTTGAGAAAGGCTTGTATCACTATTTTCTTCTCAGGACTTCCTTTGTTGTGTTCCACAGATTTTGAACAGTTGTGTTTTCATTATCATTTGTTTCCATGAATTTTCTAAATTCTTCTTTAATTTTCTGGTTGACCCATTAATTCTTTAGTAGGATGCTCTTTAGCCTCCATGTATTTGGGTTCTTTCCAAATTTTCTCTTGTGATTGAATTCTAGCTTTAGAGCATTGTGGCATGAAAATATGCAGGGAATGATCCCAATATTTTGCTACCATTTGAGACCTGATTTGTGACCCAGGATGTGATCTATTCTGGAGAATGTTCCATGTGCACTAGAGAAGAATGTGTATTCTGTTGCTTTTGGATAGCATGTTCTGTATATGTCTGTGATGTCCATGTGGCCCAGTGTGTTATTTAAGACCTTTATTTCCTTATTGATCTTTTGCTTGGGTGATATGCCCATTTCAGTGAGGGGAGTGTTAAAATCCCCTACTATTGTTGCATTATTATTGCTGTGTTTCTTTGATTGTGTTATTAATTGGTTTATATAATTGGCTGCTCCTAGGTTAGGGGCATAGATATTTAAAATTGTAAGATCTTCCTGTTGGACAGACCCTTTGAGTATTATATAATGTCCTTCCTCATCTCTTATTATAGTCTTTGGCTTAAAAACTCATTTATGTGATATAAGGATTGCCACCCCAGCTTTTTTTTTTTTTTTTTTTGATGTTCATTAGCATGGGAAATTGTTTTCCACCCCTTTTCTTTAAATCTGGAGGTGTCTTTGGGTTTAAAATGAGTTTCTTGCAGACAGCATAGTGATGGGTCTTTTTTTTTTTTTTTTAATCTATTCTGATACCCTGAGTCTTTTGAAGGGGGACATTTAGCCCATTTACGCTCAGGGTAACTATTGAGAGAGATGAATTTAGTGCCATTGGATTGCCTGTATGGTGACTGTTAATGTATACTTTCTCTGTTCCTTTATGATCTACTACTTTTAGTTTCTCTCTTTGCTTAGAGGACCCCTTTCAGTATTTCTTGTAGATCTGGTTTGGTGTTTACAAATTCTTTCAGTTTTTGTTTGTCCTGGAAGCTTTTTATCTCTCATTCTATTTTCAGTGATAGCCTAGCTGCATATAGTATTCTTGGCTGCATGTTTTTACTCATTTAGTGCTCTGAATATATCATGTCAGTTTTTTATGACCTGCCAGGTCTCTGTGGATAAGTCTGCTGCCAATCTAACATTTTTACCATTCTATGTTACAGACTTTTTGTCCCACGCTGCTTTCAGGATTTTCTCTTTGTCACTAAGATTTGTAAGTTTTACTATTAGATGGAGGGGTGTGGATCTATTCTTACTGATTTTGAAGGGGGTTCTCTGCACCTCCTGGTTTTTGATGCTTGTTCCCTTTGCCATATTAGGGAAATTCTCTCCAATAATTCTCTCCAATATATCTTCTGCCCCCCTCTCTCTTTCTTCTTCTTCTTCTGGAATGCCAATTATTCTAATATTGTTTCATCTTATGGTATCACTTATCTCTCAAATTCTCCCCTTGTGGCCCAATAGTTGTTTTTCTCTTTTTCTCAACTTCTTTATTCTATATCATTTGGTCTTCCATATCACTAATTCTCTCTTTTGCCTCTTTTATCCTAGCAGTAAGAGTCTCCATTTTTTATTGCACCTCATTAATAGCTTTTTTGATTTCAGCTTGATTTTATTTCTCCAGAAAGGGCTTTTATCTCTACAGAAAGGGATTTTATTTCTCCAGATAGCTTTTCTCTAATATCTCCCATGCCTTTTTTAAGTCCAGCTAGCTCCTTGAGAATCATCATCCTGAACTCTAGATCTGACACATTACCAATGTCTTTATTGATTAGGTCCCTAGCCTTCGGTACTTCCTCTTCTTCTTCTTCTTCCCTTATTATTATTTTTTTTTTTGTGATGAGTTTTTCTGCCTTGTCCTTTTATCCATATAAGAATATATGAATGAGAGAATAAAATACTAAAAGGGTTGCAAAGACCCCAGAAAAGTGGGTTAACCAAAGCAGAAGAGACCCCAAATTGTGGGGAGATGAAAGGGGGTAAAAAGAAGTTCTAAAAACTTTTTTTTAATTAAAAGAAATATATATATATTAGATGGTGAATAGAACAGAGCCACCCACTTGATTTTGGGTATATTCTGGTCTCTTAGAAGAAACTACCTCACAAAATTTTAAAGAAAGAAAAAAATATATATACATATATATGCTCACAGACAAAAATAAGGGTAAACACGATGAAAAGATGGAATATGACTATAAAGATGAAAATGTAAAAAAAAAATTCTAAAAAAGGAGTTGATAAAATATGTTGTTTGGTAAAAGAAAGGAAAAGAAAGTGAAGAGTTTTCTCAGGCTGGAGACTCGAACAAAGCCCTGTGCTAGATTTAGGGTATATTTTGATGTATTAGAGAAGTTGTATCCCAAATTTTTTTAGAAGGAAAAACCAAAGTGTGTACAAAAAATGAAGTTAGATACAATGAAAGATGGAATGTGACTATAATAATAAAAGTTCAAAGAGATTTTTTAAAAGAAATGTATTGTTAAGATAAACTAGTTACAAATGTTAAAAGAGGAAAGAGTAAAAGTTTAAAAATTAGAATAAGAAAAAAAAATTAAAATGAAAAAGAAGTAATTAACTGTGCTAGACTAAACAATCATGGGAAAACGCCATGAATTCCATGCTTTGCTTTCCCATCCTCTGGAATTGCACTGTTCTCCTTGATCAGTCAGCTTGGTCTTGGCTGGATGTTCTTGCTGATCTTCTGGGTGAGGGGTCTGTTGTAGTGATTCTCAAGTGTCTTTGCCTGAGGAAGAATTACACCACCCTTGCCAGGGGCTGGGTGGGCTAAGTAATATGCTGGGTTTCACCCTCAGGAACTTTTGTTCCCTGAAGGCTTTCTGTAGAGCTCTGGAGAACAGGAATGAAAATGGCAGCCTCCCAATCTCTGGCCCAGAAGAGCCAAGTGCTTGGGTCCCCACTCCTCAGTGCACCCTCAGAGAAAAGTGCTCTCACTCCCATCCCCCTGGTCTCCAGCTGCACTCCGAGCTCATCTGGCCTGTGTCTGAGCATTTCTGTCTCTGGCACACAGCCCTATTTGGAGTCTCCAAACCCAGCAGATCCCTGCTCCAGATAAGGTAGGTAAGTCTCCCCAGATGTGCCACTTGTGGGGTCCCTGCTCAAAGAGCAGCAGTCTGATTGTGCCACAGATCACAGTTTAAGGCATTCCTGAGCTGAGAGCTCACTCCTTGGCTCTGTCTTGATAGCCAGCTTCCCCACTCTGATACCTGGGAGGTCTGTTACACCCAGACACCCCCGACCCTTCTGTGACCCTGTTAGAGCTGAGACCATGCTGTTCCTGTGAGGGCTCCACCCCGCTTAGCCTCTGGAGCGATGTCCTTCAGTGGAGCAGAGTTTTTAAACGTTCTGATTTTGTGCTCCATTGCTCTGTCACTTGCCGGGAACTGGCCCCCTCCCTCCACGGTCTATCTTCCCATCACCTAGGATTCACTTCTCTGCATGTCCTACCTTTCAGAAAATGGTCAATTTTCTGTTTCTAGAATTGCTGCTCTTCTTCTCGTTGATCTCCTATTGGATTTGTGGGTGTTTGGAATGTTTTGATAACTATCTAACTGAACTCCTGTGCCCTGATGTCATCTCAGCCTGCTACTCCTCTGCCATCTTGGCTGCCTGTCAACCTTCTTAAGTTTTTGAAGACTTATTTTGTGACCTAACATATGATCTTTCATAATCTTCCTTGTGTACTTGAGAAGAAAGTATTTTCCACTGTTATTGGATCGACTGTTTTATGCATATTTGGTAGGTCCATTTGGGAATAGTTTTATTCAAGTCCACTGGATTCTTTTCTTTTTTTTTAACTTTTTATTTTTTCAGCGAAACAGTATTCATTATTTTTGCACCACACCCAGTGCTCTATGCAATCCGTGCCCTCTCCAATACCCACCACCTGGTTCCCCCAACCTCTCACCCCCTGCCCCTTCAAAACCCTCAGATTCCTATAAAACAGTCAGGATTTTGAAGTCTACTGGTTTCTTATTGATTTTTTGTCTATATATGTTCTATCCATCATTGAAAGTAGAATATTGAAATCTCTTACTATTACTGTATTGTTGTCTATTTCTGCCTTTGTATCTGTTAATGTCCGCTTGATGTATTTAGGTATTCTGATGTTGGGTGTATAAATATTTATAATTATTATATCTTGCTGGTAAACTGACCATTTTATGATTATATAAAGTTCTTATTTGTGACAGTTCTTGTTTTAGTCTATTTCATCTGACATAGGTATAGTCCTGCCCTCCTGCCCTCTCTTAGTTTCCATTTGCATAGAATAACTGTTTCTTAGCACTTTACTTTGAGACAATGTGTGTCCTTAAATCTTATGTAAGTCTCTTGCAGAGAGCATAGAATGGGATTTAAAAAAATCCATTTAGCCACTCTAAGTCTTTTGGCTGGGGAGTTTAACCCATTTACATATAAAATAATTATTTATAGATAAGGACTTAGTCCAGCCATTTTGTTTTCTATGTGTCTTGTAGTTCTCCTCTCCTTTTTTTTCCTTCCTTCCTTTCTTCATTCCTTTGTATTTTGTTGATTTTTTGGTATTGTTATGCTTTCATGATTTTCTCTTTCTTTTACAGAACTTTTGTCTTGGATCAAATTTGGATCTCCTTTTCTTTGAATTTTTTTTCTCTTAGAATGGTATTCAGTCTTTATCTCAGACTAATTCCCATTGCATTGATCTGCAAGTGTTCCAAATACTGACTTTCCAATTTGGATTTGTAGACTCTTTGTCTTGCTTATTCAATTATCATTAACTCTCTCTTTTTTCCTGGATGCTTTTGCTCCTATCATGTGAGGCAGAAATCCCTATAATACCAGGTGGCCTCACATTTGCCTGTTCTTTGCAATCCTGTAGTGTAGGGGCTTGCAGATGGCCAGGTAGCAGTCGAGGGCCATCACTGTGAGCAGGATGATCTCCACTCCTCCAAAGAAATGCTCTGCAAAGAGCTGAGTCATGCACACACTGAAGGAGACAGTTTTCTTTTCCGTGAGTAAGTCAAGTATCATTTTGAGAGCCATGGTAGAAGATCAGCAGCTGTCTACAAAGGACAAAAAAGATAGAAAGTAATACATAGGGGAGCCCAGGGCTCTGCTGGATTTGATTGTCATGTCAAGGAGTATATGTTGCCTGCCCCAGTGAGAAAGTAGATGATTATAAACACAGTACACTAGAGTTTCGGCACATCTGGGTTCTGTGTCAGGCAAGGCAGGATGAATTCTGTCACATTGTTCATTTGTTCATAAATCCACTTTGGTATCTGGATAATAGATTTGTCTATGAATAGCACAGGGATTGCAATTGTGGCAGATGAGTTCTGATCAATCAAATCATTTCTGTCAGGGTTACTTTCTTTGAGACTAAAGGCAACTCCAGGCAGTTAAACTCAGACCTAAAGTTGTGCCTTATTATTAGTTATAATGAACACATTGTCTCTACACAGTCTGACTGACACACAGACATATGTGTACACACATTCATGCATACACTCATTCATATCCCCAAATACAGTTTTACAAATGCACATCCCTTCCTGTAATTACCTATGGTTGGATATTATTCATACGATCACCAAAAAAGAAAAAAAAAAAGAAAAAAAAAGGAAAAGAAAGAATAGAGTGCATTAATGCCTTCAAATAAAATAAAGATTTTTTAAAAAGTATATATGTAATTTCTGGCTGAAGAGGAGCACATTAAGCAGATGCAATGGTATGAGAAACAGGAAAAATTAATGGATTCAGTTATATCAAGGTTTGGAACACACTGGAAAAATATGTTATCAAGGTTGACCTGTACCATGTAGGGATTTGATATTCAGTGCTCACCAAGGTAATTGTAGTCACCCATCTGTCACCATACAACAGTATTACAGTATTATTGATTATATTCCTTATGCTATACTTTTTAACTCTTTGATGTATTTATTTTATAGTGAAGCTTGTACCTTTTAATCTCCTTTACCTATTTCACTCTTCTCCCCACAACCAACCACCTCTGGCATCCACCACTGGTAACCAGAACTTTGTTCTCTTACTTGAGTTTGTTTGCTTGTTTTGGGACAACATATATATGAGAAGTGATAGGGTCAGAGGGAGAAGCAGACTCCCCACCAAGCAGGCAGCCTGATGCGGGACTCAATCTAGGGATTCTAGGATCACGACCTGAGCCGAAGGCAGTCGGTAAACCAGCTGAGCCACCCAGGCACCCGGGACAATATATATTTTTAAAAGGCCTTCATGTAAAGTTAGATCCAACCTGATCTAAAGTCCTGAGAACATGAGAAATGTCAACATCACATGATATTCAATCCCTGGTTGTGAAATCACCCTCTGAAGACAAGTTTCTGAGCTCTTCCTCAGGAATCCCAAGCTCTGTGCAGAGATAGGTCTGTTGGTTTCTGGCACTGGGCTCTCCCTTCTCCTTCTCCCAGAGCGGCAAAAGGAGATCCATCATCAGGGAGAGATTTTGAAATAAGTTCTGCTCAGACATGTCATGGTTGCTCCAGCCAGCTCCCCAATCATTATTGCAGAGATGTTTAAGGGCATTTGTGTCCTAGACTAGGGAGTTGGTGGGGGGCTGACTTTTAGTGTCCAGAGATCTGTTCACAGTTCCCATTAGATTCCTTGATGAGAAAACTCACTGCTATGCAGTTCCTACTCATATACAGATGCCTTTTATGACATTTGAAGTACAGTGAGGCTGGCCTAGATATTTGGTCTTCCTGTGATCATGGTTAGTGAATGATGGCTGGTAGTGGTGTTCTGGGGCTCCTCTTGTCAGCAACCATTGACCCTGGCTTACTTTCTGTGCTGGTGACATCTCTGAAAGCTGTAACCAAATCTGAGCAATATCACTAGTTTTTAGCTGATTCATTTTTTTCAATCTAAATTGTTTAATTTTTACAGCCCGAGAGTATGGAATGCTATTTCCATTTTACAGGTTGAAAAAATCAGTAGAGAGATGAAGCACAACGGTTACATTGACAAGGGTAATTAATGCAGGAGACAAGATGAGTAATCAAATCTGGTTGATCCAAAGCTTTTGATCTCTGACTTCAAAGTGTGTATTTCTGAGTTATCTTTGAATTTCCTTATATAAATATTATGGATTATTTTCTGTAATCCAGATGTGTGGTCCTTGTTATTCAGTTTTGTGACACAGACTTATTTCTACATCACTGGTAATTTCCTGTCCCAGCTATTCAGACTCTTCCTTTGTCCATGTCTAAAATACAATTTATTTATTTATTTATTTTATTATATTAGTCGACATACAATACATAATTACCTTTTTATTTTTAATTTTATTTATTTGACAGACAGAGACCACAAGTAGTCAGAGAGGCAGGCAGAGAGAGAGAGGGGAAACAGGCTCCCTGCCTAGCAGAGAACCCAATGTGGGCCTCGATCCCAGGATCCCGGGATCATGATCTGAGCTGAAGGCAGAGGCTCAGCCCACTGAGCCATCCAGGTGCCCCATCATTAGCTTTTGATGTATTGTTCCAAGATTGGTTGTTTACATATAAAACCCAGTGCCCCATGCAATACATGCTCTCCTAAATACCCACCGCCAGACTCACCCATCCCCCCAATTCTCCACCCCTCTAAAACCCTCAGTTTGTTTCTTGGAGTCTACAGTCTGTCATGGTTGGTCTTCCCCTCTGTTTCTACCCTTCACTTTTCTCTCCTTAACCCTATATCCTCCATGTTATTCCTTACCCTCTACAAGTAAGTGAAACCATGTGATAAATGGCATTCTCTGCTTGACTTATTTCACTCAGCATAATCTCTTCCAGTTCCATCCATGCTGATGCAAAAGTTGGGTAGTCGTCCTTTCTGATGGCTTAGTAATATTCCATTTAAAACACAACTTTGACATACAGTTGTTTTCTGCCTTAACTCTACAAACTTGATCAATTATATTTCTTTTGCATCAGCCAATTCTGCCTCTTATTCTTGTGCAGACAATTGTATACTGCAGGGAATGGTGGTGATGTAAGTTTTAAAATGTACCTTTGTGTGCAAGTGTTCTCTTATTGGGACTGCGAGAAGTAAAGAATGCTTTATTGTTGTGGTGCAGGCATATTTATTAACCTCTCAAATTCAGGAAGATAAGAAAAAGTATATTTGGATGGAAGTACTTCTTCAAGACTCACTGGCTTTCTATACAATATTGCATATATAGAACTTTTCCTCTTATAAAATAAAACTTCATTCTAGCCGTAGTGCAGGGTGTAGAGAGTATTGAAAATATTGCTGCAGAACCATTTCATACCAACAATCAGGGCAATATTATGACTTCTGTGGCCCCTTCCTACTTGGACCTCATGAGTCCTTCTCCATAAAAATTATTAAAGATCATATTTTATGAATGCATTGGTATAACAATGACATACTTCAACTTGGATTTGGATTATATTCAATTTTATCTTCTTATTTTAAAAGAAATTAAGCATTTCAAGGAATCCGAGAATTATGTGGGCTCTAGGCACTGTGCCTACTATTCCTGGGTGGATATGTTGACCTTGCCCATAAAATATATGATCCTGAAGAAAAGTGATCTAAACAGGACAATTGACTGTCCCACATTTAATCAAGTAAGAAGGGGAATAAATCTCTCTAAATATTCAGTAGATATTTTAATGTAAATACTCTAATCCCAAGATTCATTATCACCAATTTTTGTTGTTTGCCTCCAGAGTTTCTTCATGACATTTTTCACTTCTGCATTTCTGAGGGTGTAGATCAATGGGTTCAACATGGGAGTGACTAGGGTACAAAACACAGTCACAGCTTTGTCAGCAGGGAAGGAGGTCATGGGTCTCAGATACAGGAATGAACAAGGTACAAAGAATAAGATGACAACAGTGACATGAGAAGCACAGGTAGACAGGGCTTTGCGACGCCCTTCAGAGCTTTTAGTCCTCAGAGAGTGCAGGATGACAATATAAGAAGCAACCAGCATAGAAAAAGTGAGCAGACAAAGTGACCCGCTGTTGGCAGCAATCAGGGGCCCCAAAGTGTGAGTGTCTGTACAGGCTAGTTCCAGGAGAGGTATTAAATCACACAAAAAATGATCAATAACATTGGGGCCACAGAATGGTAACTGGACCATGAACAGAACTTGGATCCCTCCATGAATAAAGCCTAAAATCACAGCCATTCCTACCAAGAAAGCACAGACAGGTTGGCTCATGGTGGTCGTGTAATGCAAGGGCTTACAGATGGCTACATAGCGGTCATAGGCCATGGCAATTAATAAGATGATCTCAGCTCCCGCAAAGAAATGTTCAGCAAAGAGCTGAGTCATGCAGCCATTGAAGGATATGGTGTTCATGTCAGAGAGCAAGTCAAAGATCATTTTGGGTGCTATGGATGAAGAGTAGAAACCATCTATAATGGATAAATAGGACAGAAAAAAGTACATGGGAGATCCCAGGGCTGGGCTGATGAAGATGGTGATGGAGATGAGAAGATTACCTGCCAGTGTGATCAAGTAGGTGATTAAAAGCACAGCAAATAGGAATTTCTGCAGTTCTGGATTCTGGGTCAGGCCCAGCAGAATGAATTCTGTCACATTGTTCTTCCTTTCCATGAAGTCAGCTTTAGTTATGAGCCTGTGGTTCATCTGGAAAGATCACAATTTCTGAGTAGTATTTTGAATACAACACTGAAATCTTCCATCACCTCTTTAATCCTGGCCTATGGGTTTGCTGGAGCTATACTTTCCACTCACCTCAACCACTTTGGAGACTGCTATAAAAGAGAGTAGATAGAGGTAGGTAGAGGTTAAGTTTCTCTTACTCATCAAAATTTCATAATGACAATATGTTTCAATAATCAGAAAAAAACGAAAGTGTTATTATGATGGTTGCCTCCTGATTGACTTCAAAGCTCTGGCTCTAAAATCATATGGATGGCTCTTTTCTCTCTGATTTTGGTACATATTTCATCAATAGCAATTATTCTGAGGTTATGGTTGCCCATTGGCATGAATATTTAGGGGCATATGAACACAATATTCTTTAAAATGTGAAATGTACAGCAGATAGGAAAGTGCTATCCTTCCTATATCTACAACAGCAGTGCTTTTTGAGCTAGGATTCCTTTCTGTCAAATGAATGCACATGCACACTGAGAAGCAGACCTGAAGATGGTATGTTTCCCCTTCAGGATGCTAAGGGCCCATCTTTGTAACAGCTCTTTGAGCTGAATATGCTCCACTGCCCTGGATATTGTATCTGACTCTACAAGACTCATACACACTCACTCTTCTCACATCTTTGGATGCAGAAATGGAAGCGGTCCAAAGTCCACTGAAAACTCCTCAGTAGTTCTTAAGTTAATTTTCTGTGCACTGATCTTTCATCACATAGAATAATGGTCTGGTGCAGAAAAGGTGGTTTTATTAAAGCACGAGCACATGACCTGTGGGCAGAAAAAACTGCTACACCAGGGTTGTGAGGGATGGCTGCGTGCATACTTGGGGCTTGGGGGAGGTAAGGAAAAAGGAGGTTTCAAAAAGATTTTTCCCTTTTTAAAGACTCAGAGGATCCTGGAGGCTTTGCCTTTGTCAGGTTAAGGTTGTTTTTCTCTCCAGAAAGGCATTAACATTAAGACATTTGGGAGCTTCCTGTCACCCATATCCCATCTCCGAAATAGATTAATAAGTATTATTAATAATAATTAGTAATTATTAATAATAATCATTAATAATCCTAGTCACATTTTACAAATGGAATGAAATGAATCACGAAGTTTCCCTGAATTTCCTATTATTTGGGGAAAAATGTTATTGAACATAATAGAAGTTTTTCTTTTGATACTGTTTAATCATGTGAGATGAACTTAAAAGTTTCATTGCTGATTGTGTTGAAAAATTGAATATATACAAGAATATATTCTTTTTTTGAATGATCTGTATAGGGATTTTCAATAGTGAGTACATGTTACACATGATCATAGCATATTTAATTCCTTCTACCCTTTTCTTTCTCCTTTCCCTATCCCTGCTGAAAAACGTAACAACTTATTTTTCCTCAAAAGTTTCTGGACACAGATGTCAGCAGTCAGCATCATGACTTTTCAGCTACAGTAAAGGCGAAGAGGAGTGCCTGGTGCCTCAGTCAGTCAAGTCATGATCTTGAAGTCCCAGGACTGAACCTTGGATTGAGTCCAGTATTGGGTTCCCTGCTTAGCAGGGAGTCTACTTTTCCTTCTGCCCTCCACTCTTCTTTACTCTCTCTCTCTCTCTCTCAAATAAATAAATAAAATATTAAAGAAATAAAAGTGAGGAAAGTATCTTTTGTTTTTCAGAAAGCTCAGTCTCTTTAGTTTCTTCTCTATCCATGGCTGCTATAGGTGGGAACTATGTGCTTCATCATCCCTAATAGATTTACTCCACTAATTCTAACTTCAGTGTGGCAACATAAGTCACGAAAAGGGGAGCCAACTTGAAATAATCACATATAGAAACCTACCAAAGCAATCTACTTCTACATATACATTAACAACAATTTTTAAAAAGAGACCTTGGTTGTTCTCGACAGCATCCTGTGTGGCAGCAATACAAATCACGTTTTGCTGGTATTTTCATGTCATCATGTTCAAATTAATATTAAGAGAAAAAGGTTTACTTCATTTCACAGAATCTAGCTATAAAAACTATTCAGTAAAAGTAATTTGTGAAAATTAAGTTAATCTGTTTAAAGTTTGTGGAAAAAGATTGAGTTATTACTGACCTGGATCTATTTGGTTGTGGATTCCAGTTTTTTTACATGGCACCCAGTCATTGTTTTCTTCCCCTGAGAGCATAGCCCCATAGCTGCAAATATGCTTTGAGAACTAACAAGTGGGTCACTGGAATTCTCCTTCCTAGAACTCTCCCAGTCTTGGTCATTTTAGTCCACTTTAGTTCCCATTATCAGTCAGAATTTACCCAGAAAATGAGCTGTTTTAGTTAGGAAACTTCAATACTTTAGGATAAATTTCTACTTACTTTCTTGGCCTCCTTTGAAAGTATAAATGCGTCTTCATAATACATATGTTTTTCAAAGATCAGAAGTACATTCAATCTAAAGTAAGAATAATGGAACAAAAAATTCATCAAAAAAGCGAGTGTATAGAACTATAACGTGTAGAGGCGCAACCGCTTGATTGGATATATATATATTTTTCAAATCTTGCCAAATTTATGTTTCCCAGCAAGTCCAATAGTAGTGTGGAGAGAATTCTTTTAATTCCCACCTTTAATCTGCTGAGATTGAGAGCATGTCTCCTCTATGAATCTTAAGCTTGTTGGTACATGCTCTGCCTCTCTCATTTACTTAAATGTCCTGTAATTCTTTCTTCATAGACTCTAGAGAAATATTTAAATAGACTTTCACGAAGTGCAGGATTTGATAGTGCATTGACCTCTTAACTCCTCAGAGGATTAGTAATTGGTCCTGTTGGAATCTTTGCTGGAAGCCTCAGCCACAGTTTTTTGTTTACTCCCCCTTGGCACTCACAAATATCATTAGAAGCCAGTTTTAGAAATGGGGGTGTGCTTTGGTGAGACATGTGTCTGTGGCTATAGATTAGGGTGAGGTTTTGTTAAGACAAGTAGGAAAGCTTCCTGATAGAGCTTTGCTGCTCATTTCGACATTTTTGAGCCTGGCACAGGATGGGGGTGGTTTAGGCATAGGTCAGAGTTCAGAGGATGGACTTCTCTCTGAACATGTCACTGTTCTAAGTTTATAGTCCTGAGAATAGAAATGCCAGTTTTCAAGGTTATGTGCTATGTAACTCTGGAAGACTGGCATTTTTATTAGTTGCAACAATGGAGGCTCATATGGCAGAATTCTCAGATATCAGAGATTGGATAATTTATGATCCATAGATCCATCAATTTCCTTTGGTGTGTGTATCGAGATGAAGGATTCTCATGATTTGTTCGTGGGAATATAGCTTTTTTCTCTATAGCTCACAGAAGGAATTGTGCAGATTAACAGTAAAGAACAGTATTTCCACATGGTAGGGGTTGAAAAAATCCCACTGAGCCAAACATTATACCTAAAGACATTCAGAGGTAGAGGATGGAAAAACTACAGAAAGGAGGCTCCAGTACAGTCTTTTCTCCCTCAGCTTCTGGGGTGTTGAGGAGCTGGTTGAAATCCTGCACCAAATCACCTTGAAAAAGTCAACATTGGATTTGGATTTCGATAGGGATTATACAAACTCTAGATCACTTTGGATAGTATGAACATCTTTACAACATTGATTCCCACATTTTAGAAAGACATCATGTCTTTCCATTTATTTGTGCTTTTTTTTGTTTTAGTTTTCTTTCATAAATGTTTTGTTGTTTTCAGTTTGCAAATCTTTTAAATTTTTTAGTTTAGTTTATTTCTATGTATTTCATTTCTTTCTTTCTCTCTTTCTCTCTCTCTCTCTTTCTTTCTTTGTAACAGTAATTCTGACCTTATAAAGGAAGTTCAGGTGTGTTTTTCCTTTGCAATTTTTAGACGTTTTTGAGGAGTGGCATTTATTCTCCTTAAATGTTGTGTTGTAGATTTTACCAGTGAAGCCCTCTAGTCTTGGGATTTTCTCTCTTCAGAGGTTTCTCCTTATGAATTTAGTTTTCTTGTTCATTATTGATCTGTTCAGGTTATATATTTCCTCATGTGTCAGATTTGATAGATTCTATGTTCCTAGGAATTTATCTATTTCTTCCAGGTTAACCAACCTTTTTAGCATATAATTGGAGTAGTGTCTTATAATCCTTTTTTTTCCGTGGCATGAGTTTTAATGTCCTCTGTTCCATGTGTGATCTCTTCTTAGACCAGCTAAAGTTTGACAATTTTGTTTTACTTTAAAAACTACTCTTGGTTTGAGTGATATTTTTCTATTGTTTTCCTAGTCTCCACTTCATTGATTTCCACTGTCCTCTTAATTATTCCTTCCTCTGGGAACTTTGGACTTATTTTTTTTTTTTTTTCATTTCTTGAAGCATAGTGTTTGGTCTCTTGAGATCTTTTTAAATGTAGGTGTTCATTGCTACAAATTTTTGTCTTAGTATTGCTTTTGCTGTATCATATAGGTTTTAGTCTGTAGTTTAAAGTTATTTTGTTTTGACATATTTTTAAGTCTGCTTTTTATTTCTTCTTGGACACAAAGTTTGTACAATAATGTGTTATCTAATTTCCATGTATTTGTTAATTTTTCAGTTTTCCTTCTGCTATTGGTTTTGTTTCACTTCACTGTGTTCAGAAAATATATCTTTGTAGGATTTCAACCTTAAGTTTCTTTTACTTTTTAATTTTTATTAACATATAATGTATTATTAGCTGTTGCGCTCTCCCTGCCCGCAAAGATCACGCAACACACACACAGGTAGATGCACAAGCTCTTGTTTATTTCCTGGTCGATCTTTCTCCTCCCCTTGCGGGGAAGTTCCCTTGCCTTATATAGGGCATAACAGCCCATCACAGAGATGTTCACGTGAACAGGGAGTATACAGCCAATCACAGAGGTGTTCACGTGAACAGGAGGTATCTGGGCTTGTAGGCAGTGGTGGCATACGGTGCTCATTTGACGAGCTCGAGGTCACCTGTGGCCAGGGCGGATGTTTTTTAGGCTGTCGGTACTGCTGTGGCGCCATCTTAGGGGTGCGACTGGCGCCATCTTGGGGGCGTGACCCCGACAGCTCTTCCTTCTTTATTTATTTGTATGGATAAGGGACCGTGCCTGTCTTAGGTTGGGACCATCAACTTGCATCCTTACCCGTCATCAAATACTGCAAAGCATGCTGCAGCTTCTGTCTTAGGTTGGTACACCGTTATCGTCCTCATTACCTGTCATTGACTACCAGTCCAGCATGCTAAGCCATACTTGGGGTGAGCTACTATGCTCTGTGGCTACCAAGGCTTGATGTACAGCCTGCCGGTCCTGGCTAATGTGCGTTGGAGGGCCCTTATCCAATGCAGCGCCAGGAGGAGGATGAGGAGCACAATACAGCCGAGTGCAATAGTCCCAAACCAGGATTTCCCAAAAGCTACCACTGCCTGCATAGTTTGTAGGAATTGGGAGGCCGTGAGAGGGTTGACTCTCATGGCATTGATCTGCAGAATCTCCATCTGGAGGGAGGCTGTCAGATTGTGGAATTTGGCTGACCAGGTGCCGTTGAGCATCTAAGATAATTCTCGGGAGAGGTTCGCTGCTCGGGAGAGATTAGAATACAAGTTAGATGTGATGCATATGCCCGATAAGGGCTGGATACAACTGGTGGAGAGTATTTGAATGTACTCGTCATTTCAGGCGTTCTGGAACCCAAACTGGAGTCAGCTGGTCCTGAGGGAAAACACAAACGGAACCACGGGCCCATCATAGGACCAGGTCCGGACCCTTCCTTAGTCCTGTCAGAATGTATTTCCATTTTACCCAGTCATTGAGATTGACCTCCTGACGTAAGTGGCAATCTGCTGCCGATCGTCCTATTGCGTCCATGACCAAAAAATTTAAAGTAAAGAGAGCGGTATTGAGTTTGTCCTTAGGGGACTTGTAGGTGGCCCATATTCCCCCTTTTTGTTTTATTAATTGATTTTTCAGGGTCAAGTGTGCGCGTTCGACAATTCCTTGCTCTTGAGTGTTGTAGGGTATGCCTAGATGTATGTGAAATGTATCAGCAAAATTTTTAAAGCTGTGTGATGTGTAAGCAGGCCCATTGTCGGTTTTGATTTGTTTTGGGATGCCCTAAAAGGCAAAGTTTGTCAAACAATGTTGAATGACATCTCTGACCTATGTAAGGAGGCCATAAGGACCCCCGAATATGTGTCTACTGAGACATGTACATATTTTAAGTTGCCGAATTCAGGGATGTGTGTAATATCCATTTGCCACACATGATTGGGTAGTATTCTATGTGGGTTTACTCCAAAGGAGGGTGCTGGGATAAGAGGGGCACAATGCCGGCAAGACTTAACAATCTGTCGAGCAAGGATTTTCGGTATTTGAAATTTTCTGTGGAGTGTAGTGGAATTTACATGGAATTTTTCATGGAATAATTTGGCTTGTTCTTCTATGGGGAATATAAAAGGTGTTTTTGTTATAAAGTCTGCCTTTTCATTACCCGTAGATAAGGGTCCTGGAAGACGTGTGTGAGCCCTAAGGTGTCCTGCAAAGAAGGGTTGTGTACGCTGTAAGATCAGCTTTTGTAGGGATTTGAAGTAAGAAGCAACAGTGGAAGCAGGTGCAATATAAGGCACTGTTTCTAGAACTGATAGAGAGCTAATGGCATAATTGCTATCTGATATTAGATTGAAGGGATCATCAGGAAATGTTGAAAAAGCCAAAATGACTGCTGCCAGTTCTGCAAGTTGTGCAGAGCCAGATGGTACCAGGATTGTATAGCTTTTTCCTGCAGTTACTACCGTTCCCACTCCATTTTTTGAGCCATCAGTAAAGAGTGTTAAGCAATCTTTTAAGGGGGTTGTTTTTGTGATTAGTGGGTAGACAATAGGGGTGTTTTTACAGAATTGAATCCAGGGGTGTTTTGGATAGTGGTTATCGAAGATTGCAATAGTAGTGAAATGGAGAATGGCCCAATTTGTGTCATGATTGATGAGCCAATTAATTTGGTCTGGTCCGTAGAGGGTAATGATAGTATGCGTCAGTGAGCCAAATGTGGCGAGGCAGTCCTTTAGCCCCTTCTGTAGAAGCAAGGCCACGGCTTCAGGGTAAGGTTGTAATGTTTTAGGTGGGGGGCTAGGTAAATGAACGCTTTGTAAGGGGCCACCCTGCCAAATGTTGGCAGTAGGGCTATGAGGCTCTGGTAGTATTATTAATAATAAGGGTTGATCTGGATCACGGCATGTGATCTGACGTGATTCTAATTGTTGTTGGACTAAGGTGATGGCTTGCCTAGCCTCGGGGGTAAGACTTCTTTTTGAGCTTAAGTCTGCGTCACCCTTAAGAATATCAAATAGGGGCTTTAACTCTGCTGTAGTTAGTTTTAAGTAGGGTCGAAGCCAGGCAATGTTACCTAACAATTTCTGAAAGTCGTTAAGGGTGTTTAGATTGTCCAGCCTAAAGCTGAGTTTTAGAGGCCGTACCATCATGCACGAAAGATGTGTGCCTAAATAGGTTTGCAAATCTCCTTTTTGTATTTTATCTGGTGCTATGGTGAGGTGCCATTCCTTTAATTCTGCTGTTAGAAATTGGAGTACCTTATCAAGCTCTTGGTTGTTTTTATGCGATAATAAAATATCATCCATATAATGGTATAGTAACAACATGGGAAATTTGTGTCTGGTTGTTCTTAAAGCCTTGTCAAGATACATTTGGCACAAGGTAGGGCTATTGGTCATACCTTGTGGTAAGACTGTCCATTCATATCTCTGATCTGGTTGGGAGTGATTAATTGCTGGCAAGGTAAATGCAAATCTCCAACAGTCATCCTTATGTAATGGAATGGAGAAGAAGCAATCTTGTATATCTATAATAACTGTGGGCCATCCTTTTGCTATTGCAGAAACAAGAGGTGAGCCACATTGGATAGGGCCCATAGAGTACATTTGAGCTTTTACTGCTCAGAGATCATGGAGTAGCCTCCATTTACCTGATTTTTTTCCTTATAACAAATATGGGTGTATTCTAAGGGGATGTCGAAGGGAGAAGATTCCCAGCATCCAATTGTTCCTTTATTAAACCTTTGGCTGCCTCTAATTTTTCTTTAGTTAGGGGCCACTGAGGAATCCAGCGAGGCCTATCGTTTTTCCATTTTAAAGGTATGGCATGTTCAGTGGCCCCTATTAAAAAACCAGACCTTGATTCCTCTGGAAGTGCTTTGAGAGTGGTATCGGTTGAATTATGCCTTGCTCTTGTTTCCCTAACCCTCGGCCCATTGTATATCCCATTGACTGCATCATTCCCTTGACAGCACCGTTGAACAAATTCTCCGTGGTTAGTTTTAAATCCATTTGTGCTAGGATATCGTGCCCCCAAAGTGATATAGGTAGGGCACAAATGTATGGTTGGAATAGCTCGGTATGGTCCTCTCTGTCCTTCCATTGCAATGTTGCTGCACTTTGGTCGGGGCTTTGTGCAACTCCCAGGCCCCATAGTGTTTGGTTGGCTCTGACTATAGGCCAATCTTTAGGCCAGTCAAGGGACCTTGTAATGCTTTTGTCAGCTCTGGTATCGAGCAGACCCAGGAAGTCCCTTCCTCGGATGGTTACGGTTAATAATGGCCTGTCCTGTAATCCCAGGGTTAAACAAGCGAGAGGCTCTCCGGAGGAACCGAAACCTTTAGTTCCTCGGGGGGTGTTCTTATATGCATAGAGATCATGTTGGCTAGGTAGAATAAGCATTTGAGCTATCTTATCTCCTGGGGTTATGCCTTTGGGGAGGATAGCATAATTTTCACTTGTCCTTGAAAATAAGAATCAATAACACCTGGGTGCACAATTAATCCCTTCAAGGTATTGGAACTCCTTCCTAACAGGAGGACGACTGTCCCTTGGGGTATTGGTCTCTGCCAATCTGATTCCACAGTCTGCACCTCCATGTCAGGAGTTAAGACCAATCTGGAGGTGGCACAAATGTCCAATCCTGCGCTTCCTACTGTGGCCTTCCTTGGCTCGTAAGTGGATGCCAACTCATGGGCACTTGTTGTATCACTCCATACATTTGTTGTGGGCCCCGGAGTGAAGGGTCCGAATTCCCGTTTTTTTGTAGTTTAGGATTAGGACCTAGGAAATTTCCCTATCTCTTATGGAGGTACAAGTATTACTCCAATGATTCCCTTTCTTACATCTAGGACAGAGCTTGGGGTTTTGGCTTTGTTTGGCTTGTTCGGAGTGCCGTTTTTTTGGACATTGCGCTTTCCTGTGGCCGAAATGCCTGCAGGAAAAGCAGGCACCTGGATTAGACCGAGATGGCTTCTGAAAACCATAACTTGAAAGGCCCTGGGTAATGGCTGCCGCAAGGACCTGCCCTTGTATAACAGAGTCATTGATATCTCTGCATACCTTTAAATATGTGGAGAGGTCCTTGCTTTTCCAGGGCCGGATAGCTTCCTTGCACCATTTGTTTGCCTGCTCATAGGCTAATTGCTTGACTAGGGCATGACTTATTCCGCATCCCCGAAAATGCGGGAAGCTGTCTGGAGTAGACCATCTACAAAATCGGCATATGGCTCATTATTGCCTTTAATGATTTTTGATAATTGTCCCTGTAAACCTCCGGTACCCTGTAGGGTTTTCCAAGCTTTTGTAGCTGCGGTGGCTATTTGTAGGTAGATAGCGGTGTGGTATTGGGCTTGGGCCTGAACAGTGACATAATTTCCTAAGCCCATTAGCATGTCTACATTCCAGTTTGGGTGGCCGGCGGCTGCATTGCACCTGGCAGTGTCCGTGCTGTATTCCTACCAGGCTGTTTTCCACATCAGATATTGGCCCCCTGATAAGGTAGCTCTAGCCAAGTTTGTCCAGTCCCCTGGGATCAAATTGAGCCCCGCTAATAAGGATACTGTGAAGGCGGCCTGAGGACCATATGTGTTAACTGCTTCCTTTAATTGTTTCACAAGCTTAAAGTCTAAGGGCTGATGAAACCTTTGGTTTTGAGCGACCTCGAGAATGGGGAAGCAAGCCGTTGAGAGATCTGCTCAAGGAGAGGAGGTTTGACACGAGCATGCACCCTTACAGGAACCTGAATAGGGAGGGGTTGGCGCTGTGGGCTCAATCGTATCAGGAAGGTTTGCATGACCTATTTTTAGTTCTTTTACCTTCCTTTCTAATTCCTCCCCACTGAACTCCTCCTCTTCACCATTTTCACTTTCAATTTCAGAGGAACGGGAGGAGTGCAAAGAGCGTTCCTCTTTTACTTCCTCTAAAATGGAACTTCCTTCTTTTAAGGGGCCTGTAAATTTGTCCTTTTTAACGGTAAAGCAGCTCCTCACAAGAGCCCATATAGCCATGGTGCCTGTTGGCAAAGGCTGCTGAGCATCAGCCCTTCTCAAATCTTCTCCCAAATGTTCCCACTGTGGGACACTTAAGAGGCCCTCCTCTAAAAACCAAGGGGCTTGGTGCTCTATTGCTCTTAGGAACGCTCGAGCAGTTTGAGCTTTAAGAGGGGTTCCATTAGCTTTCAAAAGTGCCCGCAAGGGGCTCTCCATTCGGAGTCTAGAAATTTCCGACCCCATTATCTTTACCTTTACAGTCGCGATCCGTGAACATACAGCTGCTGTCCCTTTGTGGTTGCTCTTCAACAAACTTCTAACCTTTCCTTTGTGGTCGTCCTAGTGACGAACGTGCAATCCCTTTATGGTTGCTCTTCAGCAAACTTCTAACCTTTCCTTTGTGGTCATCCTAGTGACAAACGTGCAATATGACGAGGGGGAAAAAGTACTCATGTATTGCCTTCTCTCTAAAACACTAAGTTTAAAAGGCTGCACAACTTCTATTCCATGAAATCTTCCTGTTAGAACTACCACTTCTAAAAATCAAGTAAACAAAATGGAAACATTGTATTTCACTCTGACAAAACTGTTCAATGTGAGATCAATGCACATAAAATTAAAAAGTTAAATATACCTCAATATTATCAGTAAATCAGAATATATCTCAACCAGTATCAGAATTTCTACCTTCCCTGTATCTTTGCTATTTTTAAATATACTCACAGTTCCCCGGTTTTGGCACCAAATGTCACGCTCTCCCTTCCCCCCAGAGATGACACAACACACACACAGGTAGATGCACAAGCTCTTGTTTATTCCCTGGTCGATCTTTCTCCTCCCCTTGCGGGGAAGTTCCCTTGCCTTATATAGGGCATAACAGCCAATCACGGAGGTGTTCACGTGAACAGGAGGTATCTGGGGCTTGTAGGCAGTGGTGGCATACGGTGCTCATGTGACGAGCATGAGGTCATGTGTGGCCAGGGTGGATGTTTTTTAGGCTGTCCGTACTGCTCTGGTGCCATCTTGGGGGCGTAACCCCCCAGGGGTACAGGCCTGTGAATCACAGGTTTACACATTTCACAACACTCACCATAGCACATACCCTCCCCAATGTCCATAAACCCACCCCTCTCTCCCTAACCCCCTCCCCAGCAACCCTCAATTTGTTTTGTGAGATTAACAGTCTCTTATGGTTTATCTCCCTCCTGATCCCATCTTATTTCATTTTTTTCCTTCCCTACCCCCCAACCCCCCCATGTTGCCTCTCAAATTCTTCATATCAGGGAGATAACTATCTTTCTTTGATTAACTTACTTTGCTCAGCATAATACCCTCTAGTTCCATCCATGTCATAAAATGGCAAGATTTCATTTCTTTTGATGGCTGCATAGTATTCCATTGTATATATATATCACCTCTTCTTGATCCATTCATCTGCTGATGAACATCTAGGTTCTTTCCATAGTTTGGCTATTGTGGACATTGCTGCTATAAACATTCGGGTGCACATGCCCCTTTGGATCACTGCATTTGTATCTTTAGGGTAAATACCCAGTAGCACAATTCCTGGGTCATAGGGTAGCTCTATTTTCAACTTTTTGAGGAACCTCCATGCTGTTTTCCAGAGTGGTTGCACCAGCTTGCATTCCCGCCAACAGCGTAGGAGGGTTCCCCTTTCTCTGCATCCTCGTCAGCATCTGTCATTTCCTGACTTGTTAGTTTTATCCATTCTGACTGGTGTGAGGTGGAATCTCACTGTGGTTTTGATTTGTATTTCCCTGGTGCTGAGTGATGTGGAGCACTTTTTCATGTGCTGCACATGTGCTTTTCATGTGCTTTGCAGAAATGTGTGTTCATGTCCTCTGCTCATTTCTTGATTGGATTGCTTGTTCTTTGGGTGTTGAGTTTGATATGTTCTTTATATATTTTGAATACTAGCCCTTTATCTGATATGTCGCTTGCAAATATCTTCTCTCATTCTGTCAGTGTCTTTTGTTTTTTTTTGACTGCTTTCTTTGCTGTGCAAAAGCTTTTGATCTCGATGAAGTCCCAATAGTTCATTTTTGGCCTTGCTTCCCTTGCCTTTGGCAATGTTTTTAGGAAGAAGTTTTCCTTTGGTTGAGGTCAAAGAGGTTACTACCTGTATTCTCCTCAAGGATTTTGATGGATTCCATTCTCAGATTGTGTTCTTTCATCCATTTGTAGTCTATTTTTGTGTGTGGTGTAAGGAAATGATCCAGGTTCATTTTTCTGCATGTGGCTGTTCAATTTTCCCAACATCATTTGTTGAAGAGACTGTCTTTTTTCCATTGGATATTCTTTCTTGCTTTGTCAAAGATTAGTTGACCATAGAGTTTAGGGTCTATTTCTGGGCCCTCTATTCTGTTTCATTGACCTATGTGTCTGTTTTTGTGCCACTACCACACTTTTTTTTTTTTTTACTTTGTGGTTGATAGTTTCTTTTTTTTTTTTTTCATTTATTTATTTTCAGCATAACAGTATCATTATTTTTTCATCACACCCAGTGCTCCATGCAATCCGTGTTCTCTATAATACCCACCACCTGGTACCCCAACCTCCCATCCCCCCGCCACTTCAAAACCCCCAGATTGTATTTCAGAGTCCATAGTCTCTCATGATTCACCTCCCCTTCCAATTTACCCCAACCCCCTTCTCTCTAACTCCCCATGTCCTCCATGCTTTCTGTTATGCTCCACAAATAAGCTTCGGCACAGCAAAGGAAACAGTCATGAAAACAAAGAGGCAACCCATGGAATGGGAGAAGATATTTGCAAGTGACAGTACTGACAAAAGGTTGATATCCAGGATCTATAATGAACTCCTCAAACTCAACACACACAAAGCAGACAATCATATCAAAAAATGGGCAAAAGATATGGACAGAGACTACTCCAATAAAGACATACAAATGGCTATCAGACACATGAAAAAATGTTCATCATCACTAGCCATCAGGGAGATTCAAATTAAAACTACATTGAGATATCACCTTACACCAGTTAGAATGGCAAAAATTAGCAAGACAGGAAACAACATGTGTTAGAGAGGATGTGGAGAAAGGGGAACCCTCTTCCACTGTTGGTGGGAATGCAAGTTGGTGCAGCCTCTTTGGAGAACAGTGTGGAGATTCCTCAAGAAATTAAAAATAGAACTTCCCTATGACCCTGCAATTGCACTCCTGGGTATTTACCCCAAAGATGCAGATGTAGTGAAAAAGGGCCATCTGTACCCCGTTGCTTTTTTTCCTATCACCTAAGGTAGAAATCCCTATAATAACAGCTAGTTCAGAGGTGAAGTTGTTTAGAGTATGTCTTTGATAAAAATATTCTACAGTTGTCTTCTGCGTAGGAAATGTGCAATTGTGTCATTGCTATATCAAGAAGAAATTTATATTTCTTTTTGGCTTCAGGAAGAGAAAATAATTTGTTCTAGGAAGAGCCCAGATTTCAGTATAAATGGTGCCCATAGAATTGTGCAGCAAGGCATCTTTAATTTTGGGATGAATCCTCTTGCATTATTCAATACTCATTCATTTCTGGTTAATCTTTATTTCTCAACCCAATAAACATTCTTTGACTACATAGTTGGGAGTGAAACTATGAATTTTCAGCAGAATCCTTCGACATTATGCCTTTTGTTTATATATATTAACTGTCCCATTTGTATACAATCTAATTCAAAGCTTTACAGAGAATTTTTCCACTAAATATATAACTCAGAGATTTTATATACATGTGACATTTTTATGCTGATTAGCAATGTCCCTTTGATCAGCAGCTTGTAAATGCATAGAGGTTTCTAATTGGAAGAAACTAGAGTCATCATTTAGTCACATATTGATATGAAAGAGGAACCATTAAAGATTAAAGAAAGCAAGGGGGGAGCACACTATACTTAAACTCACTAAACTCACGTAGTTTGACGTCAAGATCATCATTATTTCTATGAGTCATATTGTTTTTAATATATGAATGAAGTTTTTGATTATTCTCTGGTCACATGAATTATTACCCAAGATTACACTGTGGCTCCAGAGCTTCCTCATGGCATTTTTCACCCCTGAGTTTCTGAGGGTATAGATTAAAAGTTTATTAACATGGGTGTTAATATGGTATAAAACACTGCCACTGGTTTGTCAATGGGAAAGGTGACCATGGGCCAAAGGTACATGAATAGGCAGGATATAAAGAATAGGATAACTATGGTAACAGAGGAGATGCAGGTAGAAAGGGCCTTATGCAGTCCTTTATTACTGTGAGTTCTTAGGGAGTAAAGGATGAGGACATAGGAGGTAACAAGAATAGAAAAAAAGAGGAGACACATCAGCCCACTGTTGGTAGCAACAAAAAGTCCAAAAATGTGAGTGTCAGTGCAAGAGAGTTTTAGTAGAGGGAAGAGGTCACAGAGGAAGTGGTCATTGACCCTGGAGCCACAGAATGGCAACCAGACCTTAAAAAGAATTTGAACCAGAGTGTGAGGAGATTTCCCAGCCTTGGCCATGGCTACCAGGTGGCCACACATTTGCCTGTTCTTTGCAGTCTTATAGTGTAGGGGCTTGCAGATGGTGAGGTAGCAGTCATAGGCCATCACTGTGAGCAGGATGATCTCCACTCCTCCAAAGAAATGCTCTGCAAAGAGCTGAGTCATGCACCCACTGAAGGAGACAGGTTTTTTTTTTTTTTTTTTTTTTTCCGTGAGCAAGTCAAGTATCATTTTGGGAGCCATGGTAGAAGAGCAGCAGCTGTCTACAAACAACAGGAAAGACAGAAAGTAATACATAGGGGAGCCCAGGGCTCTGCTGGATTTGATCGTCATGTCAAGGAGTATGTTGCCTACCCCAGTGAGAAAGTAGATGATTATAAAACAGTGCACTAGAGTTTTTGCACATCTGGGTTCTGTGTCAGGCAAGGCAGGATGAATTCTGTCACATTGTTCATTTGTTCGTAAATCCACTTTGTCATCTGGATAATTGATTTGTCTATGAATAGCACAGGGATTGCAATTGTGGCAGGTGAATTTTGATCAAGCAAATCATTTCTGTCAGAATTGCTTTCTTTCAGACTGAAGGCAACTCCAGGCAGATAAACTCAGACTTAAAGTTGTGCCTTATTACTAGTTATAATGAACACATTGCCTCTTCACCCTCTGACTGACAGACAAACATATTCACACACACACACTCATCCAGATGATGAGTTTTACAAATGCACAGCCCTTCCTACAATTACACATGGTTGGATATTCATGCTATCACACACACACACACAAAGAGATGGAATAGAGTATATTAACGCCTTCAAATAAGATATAGATTTGTTCAAAAAGAGAAATTAAAAAAAGTTTATATGTAATTTCTGGCTGAAGAAGAGCATCTAAAGCAGATACAATGGTATGAGAAACAGGACAAATTAATGGATTCAGTTACATAAAGTTCTGCAACACACTGGAAAAATACTTGAAACAAGTACAATAAGTAACCATTTTTATGCAAATGGTTTTTGCAAAAAAGATCTACTCATACCATTGTGAAAATAAGGGCATAGTCATCAAAGGAGTATGTTTAAATAGTGAAATGCTTTTGATTGACGGGTTGTCCAAGATTTATGATAGTTACATTATCCAGGGCCGGTGACTGTGTGTTGATATAAATTCTTCTGGAAAGAAGTTTGACTCCATGTAATAAGGGCTTTATAACTGGTTATGTCTAGTATTCCTTCAGTTTGGGAATCTATTCCAGATTAAAAAAATGGATAAAAATTAATCGTGCAGGTTGTATTCCATAATTCTTTGATGATAATAAATAAGTGAGCATGTTCCAAATATTTGCATTAATATGAATAATTAAGTGAATTATAGTAATGAAATATCAGGTGGACATTAAAGTTATTTCAAGAGTTTGTAGTGTGGAAAGATTTTTCTTCCAATATAATATTGAGTGGAAACCACAAAATATAAAACAGTTTATATATTATGATCTAAAATGTCCAAAATGACATTTGGTATTTGGTATTTGTAAAGAAATACACTATAGAGATTAATAGTGTTTACTTGAGTTACGAGTTAAGGGCATTTTTATATTCTTTAAAAAAATTTTTTGAATCAAGTTTTCTATAGTAGATTACCTTCATAACCAGTGAAAAAATTTAGTAAAAGTAATATTATTTTCTTATCTCTGGTGTGGGTTCATAATCTCCTGAGTGACTGTGCTTTTTTTAATAGACTAAATATAGTCATTATGCATAAAATTCTGTGAAAGTAGGTACACATATTTAAATCTAACTCACCTTAGGGACCTAGTATTACCTTGAGAACCAACTACTAATAAAAAAATCAGTGTACCTACCTGTCTGATGCCTTTGAGGAAGAAGTAACAGATTCATTCCAGAACAGGTGTCTTCTCTAAGAACACACTTGGAATGGAGGATGCTGTCACTACCCATTCCCAGCAATTGCTCTGCAAGTTCAACCATTTTTATCTTAGGTCTATTTCTTTTGGTCACTTAGTTCCTTGAAAATTATTGCTGACAGAGACTTCCTAAATAATTGAGTTTATCATCTGGGTTTACTTTTGGATTCTAGGGTCACACCTTCCTGTGAGTGCCATGCCATGTATCCCAGGTGAAATACTTATTCTTTTCTTTTTTTAAAGATTAAAAAAAAATTATTTATTTGACAGAGAGAGAAATCACAAGTAGGCAGAAGTAGACAGAGAGGCAGGCAGAGAGAGATGGAGAGGCAGACTCTCTGCTGAGCAGGGAGCCTGATGAGGGGCTCAATCCCAGTACAATGGGATCATGACCTGAGCTGAAGACAGAGGCTGAACCCACTGAGCTACCCAGGTGCCCCCAGACCCTTATTCTTCACTTAGCTTCTAAAGAGTTGGACTTCATAAGAAATTGAGGGGAAAGCCTAAACAACTAGGGAGACATCTCTCTCCAACCCACCGTACTTCACATTTGCCATTTGTTTGTTTGTTTGTTTGTTTTGGTGACAAGATGAATTATATTGTAAAGACTACTTGATCTGAGATCCACACTAATATAAAGCTATGAAAATAGCATACTTTATTAAAGCACAAACATTAGGGATTGAGAGCAGCACACAATCAGCAACAAATGCAAGGTCCCTGAAGTAGCAGGCAAGTTAACTGCAGTTAGCTCTTACAAGTCTTTTTCTTAGTAAGCCTGTGCTCAGCCCAGAGTTATTTTCTTTGGTCCTTGGGAGTCTGGATCCAGCCATGTTGGAAACTCAGAACCAAACAGCTTCTGTGACGTGTGGCTGGTTATTTTTATGTGGTCTTCCTGGGTCCATCTTTATTAATATTTTCATGGATGGTTTTAAGTTTTATTTATTTTTTTATTTTTTAAAAGATTTTATTTATTTATTTATTTGACAGAGAGAGATCACAATAGAGTAGCAGGCAGAGAGAGAGGGGGAAGCAGGCTCCCTGCTGAGCAGAGAGCCCAATGCAGGGCATGATACCAGGACCCTGAGATCATGACCTGGGCCAAAGGCAGAGGCTTAACCCACTGAGCCACCCAGGCACCCCATTAGGGAAGTTTAAAAATGGGTATTAGGTGTTAGGGAGGCTCCAATCTCTGAGCTACCAGAGGATTAATATTAGCATCTTCAACCAAGATGGCGGCCAGGTCAATTTATCATTTCTCTCTGGGGGTAATGACATCTGTGACCAAAGGGGTGGGGGAGAGCCAGCTGAGCTTGGTTAGCAGCCCCTCTATGATTGTGTTTAGGAAGTGGTCCTAGGGCCTGGGATGAAAGGCACAGAATGTTCTGTTCACTGGGGCATGGGTGCATGAGCCAGTCAGAGTCTATAAAATAGCCTTAATAATACCTATCTCACAGAGCTCTCGGGGAGGGGAGGGGTTGAGGAAGATGACACAGTATAACCTCTAAGCCATTGAAAAATGCTATTCTAATGCTAAAGCCCCAATGGTTTACACCTGTAGGCTAGAGAAGGTGCTCTTAATAATAGACATCTGAATCATGCTGAAGAGAAAAATTTTGCTGGCCCATCTATTTGCTAACTGTGTGACACTGGACAAGTTCCTTAGCCTTTTTATACCTGAATTCCCACATTTGTAAAAAGGGGTTGATAATGGTACCTGTCAGAGGACTGTAGTAGGGTTCTATAAGATAAAGAGCAGAGATTCACTGCTGTCTGTTATTTTCTGTAAAGATATCAAAGCTCATGGTGTGACCAGTTTGTTTGGATTTCTGGCAAGAATTGTTTCAACTAGTAATATATATATACATATTCATTAGTCTTTTGGTTGCTAGACTCTGTACACATACAGAAAGTAAAGAAGATCTATTTAAAGTAGCAAATACTGATTCATAGGACATTATAATTTTAAAATCTTTCTATGAAAATTTGATATGTCACCACTAAAGAAATCTGACAGTGAAGTTGGGAGTCCCTGAAAAAGTTGTAGGAATAAAGGAAAAAGGGACACAATGAGGACTGACAAGTAATAAATTAATGTCACTCTGCTAAGTATGGTATTTTATATAATTCTTATATAATCCCAAGAAGACAGTACTGCCAATTCTGTTTTATGTGTAAAGAGGTCAATGTTCACTGTGAGCATTGTTGGTCAAGATCCGAGAAGCTAACCATTGGTAGAGCTTAGATTTAAATACAAGGATCTAATTCTAAGCCCGAGCTCTAACAATTATGCTGTGGTACCAGGTAGACACTGGTTCTGTGATGTGTCTCATGCACTGGGAATGATCGGCATGGGGGTGCTGATAGAGACTCTGGGGGATTATGTAGAGTCTCTGGTTCTCCCAGCAGTGGCAGGCAGGACACATTCCTCAGACAGATGCCAGATGCCTCAGTGACCATGAGGAGAGCCACAGAAAAAAGGAGGACATTTATCTTCCTTTCCTACCTTTGGCTCCAATCTGAGAGATCTGCCTAAACATTATCTTGGAAATTTTCTCTCTGAAAATTTCCTGCAGAGTGGAAGGAAGACCAAGTAGATGTTCAGACTGAGGAGCAGGGACATCCTCTACATGAATGGGGTGTGGTAGGTTCCCAGAGAAGTAATACATCAAAGCGATGATGTATTTATAGTTCTTCTATTTGCAAGACTCTATGTATGCCATTTCACTTGCTAGAGTCTGAAAAAGAGCCCTATATAAATTGACATTATTGGGAAGAATACTGAAAAGTTGTGTAAACGTTCATCTGATGAATGTGTTATACAGAACTTACTTAGAAAATACTTTTCTGAAATGAATTGAGAGAAGTTTTTGTATTTTCTACTATTGTGATACTGTTGGCTAGTATTTGTTGAATCCTGGCTAACTTTGGGAGCTTGGCTATGTTATTTACCTTCCACATGTGTCAGTTTCCTTTTCTGCAAAATAGAGATAACATTATTTCATAGAGTTGTTACAAGAATGAAATTAGTCACTACGTGGAACATCAGCATATGTGTGAATATTTTTTAGGATGGGAGAAACTTGGTATGTTGAAATGCCAGGGGACAGAGCTAAGAAGGAAGTGTGGGGCAAGGGGAGAGAAAGAGATTGATTAGAGATGTATGGAGAGCAGTCAGTGGAGGCACATTAGGTGTGGCCGACACTGTCACCCACAGTTGGCTATTTCCCAGCTTCTTTCTTTCTAAGGAAACTCCATTTCCTTAGGTGTTCAGAGGAAAGTGTGGTCCATCCCCAGGCCACAGTTGTGACCCTGGATTAGTCTAAAACAATTATGGTAATGTCCTCCTCTTTTCAGTGATCAATTTAAGGGCTGGCATGTGACAAAATTTTGACCAATGGGAGACAAGAAAAACTTTGAGATTTCTTTTGGGTGATGCTTCTCTGTTCCTAAAAAGAGAATCAGGAGAACAAATTCTCTTTCCTAGTAATGCCTTCAGTAAGGGATGCCAGAATTGCCACCTAGAGATGCATCAGTGGGCTTTTGAACTAGGAAGTTGTCTCAAACAGCCAAAGAGTGTACACTGTTTATAAGGTGATTGCTAGCTTGTTGTTGGACTTTACCTGAAACTGCTTTTATTTTTACTGAAGGATATAACATTATGAGATGTGAAATACCCATAAGTCCTGGGTTATATCAGATAATTATTCTAATAGGGAAATGAACAGAAAATTTCTTTTATTAAATAAAATATAAATATAGGATTTGTGAAAGAGGGAACCGATTGCACACATGAACAAGTGACTGCCTTGCCTTTGAGCCCTATTAGATCCTTCTGAGGAGTTACTTACTCTCATAGCTGAATAGATCCTACTCTGTGACCAATTTTTGGTGGATTCCTAACAAGCAGTTTTAGCTTATAGATGGCGGCTCTGGTGTGGAGAGCCATCACTCAGTCTGGGAAGTAGCTTCATAGAGGTCAACTAATTGAAGAGGAAAATATAAATATACTTCGTGGATTGAGCTACAGGTTAATGCAGTTTGCTTCAGGGGTCCTGGATGACAGGAAGATGTGGAAAACCCAGTGTTACATCAAATGAAGGATTTGAGTGAAAATTAATTCAGTAGTAAGAAGTAATTGCTGTTAATGAGGGAACCAATCAATAATAATGTTACTGTTATTTGGTTTAATACTGGTATAACTGGTAGATTTAATTTGATTTCCACAAAATCTATAATCCTATTATTAATGATTAAATTTATTAGGAAATTAAATTAACACCTTCCATGATAGTCATACAATGAAATCTGGTTAGAGAAGGAACTGGAATTAGTTAACAATCAATTAATTGTTATACTAAATCAACATATTGATACTTTTCATAAAAGTTTAATTTCAGTAGTGTGATAGAATAGTCCTTCAACTTGGGGCATGATTGTCAACAAGTTTGTGGTAGAATATTTGGTTAACTCAAGTGCTTATCTAAACAATACCCATCTCTTATTTGATGATATAAGTAATGGGCATTTTGGAAGTTGTATGTTTTTCCCCTGTCCTATAAATGGTACAAAATATGCAAGAGAAAGAATGACTATGAGTGATTTGTAGTCTTGACCAAGAGTCTGAGCGTGCACTGTATATGAGTCATTTACTACACAACAGGAAAGTCTAGCCCGATCTCTGGTTATGCTGGGCTTTGACTCTTGGCTAGGTTAAGATCACTGGGAGTTTTGGTCATTTTTGCAAAGTCCCAAACTCCTTTGATAGTCCCAAACACACCAAGAATTATTTTTTTACCAATGGCCTTTACTCAACATAACTGGCTTGACCAGAAGGACATAAACACCTTATTACAAACTTCTGCCTTTGCTTTCCTGAAGCCAGGACTTATCTCATGGTGATTTTGGTGGTTCAAAAGGAGATGAAGCTTATTTCTCTCTGTGAATAAGGACTCATGGGAGATTGTTTGGACATTTATAGAATATTCAGTGCTTTCCTGTATCCTGTTTTTTGTTTCACATTAACAGTGGTCTTAAATACATTATATGAGAATGCTTTCCTAGGTCTTGTGAGTCCTTTCAGATATATAAACTTGCAAAACCTTTGCCATTAATGACTCCACTAGAAGTATTTGCAGGATAGGTAGGATAGAATGGGATGAACAATTATGCAATTCCACAGTTTATATCTTCACCATTTCACAACATTTTTCTTTGGTGTTGCCTGACCCTATGAGCATCATTATGTGTTTAAACTTACGTGTATTGATGGAAGCTAATACTGATGCCCAAGACATAGCATCTTTTCTCTTCTTCTTCTTATTTTTTTTTTTTAAAGATTTTTATTTATTTATTTGACAGAGATCACAAGTAGGCAGAGAGGCAGGCAGAGAGAGAGAAGAAGGGAAACAAACTCCCCGCTGAACAGAGAGCTCGATGCGGGGCTTGATCCCAGGATTCTGGGATCATGACCTGAGCTGAAGGCAGAGGCTTAACCCACTGAGCCACCCAGGTGCCCCAGACATAGTATCTTTTCAATTAAATTTGAAAACATGTATTTCTCAGGTACTTTAGGGTGGACCATATCTTCATCTCATGTAGCTAAATTACAGATAACTACAAATGTAGCCCAGTTACCAAATGACAAGTTCAATACTGTGATTCTTTCCCTATCAGAGCTTAGGATATCTGCCTGGGTGTGTGCCTAAAGATGTGTTAACACAACTGCTGTCATATTCAGCCATGTGGAAAAATAGTATGGTTGAGCTGGGAAATCTGGTGATAGGGAGAGATTGTGGGACAAAAATAGTAATAAATGGAAACATGTAGAAACACTTATAAGTCGATCCTAATTCCAGAGAAGAAAATCATGCTATTTTCAAGAGACAACTTTGGAAAAAGAATTAGTACTATTACCACTTCTCTCATAGGCTACTGATGAAAGACTTACTAGAGAAATCCTGTGAACTTGTTTTCTCCATAGTAGTGAACTTGCCTTCCTGCTCAGGCTCTACCTAAAACCCCCAACTGGATAATTTGGAGAAAAGAAGTGAGGTTACACATTGACAACTCCATTCATGGGTAGATGACTATAGGTATAGTTTGGCTTTATAGGTTATATTTACCATGTGGTCATTTTTCAGATGATCTGAGAAACACTACCAATAAATCATACACGAGATAGAATGTTGCATAATAGACATTCTGTGTGGTCACAAGTGGATATGATAAATTGCTAATCTTACAGATAGAATGGAAGGTAGATTATTGCTGACTTCCAGAGCTGGCAGAACTTCATTTGCTCCTTTGAATATACCAGATGTGGAAGTAGAATGAATGTGTTTAGGAAAGCAGAAATAAAACCCAGTCAGACCTGAGGGAATCCAACTTGGGTTTGATATAATGGCTCAATATTTCTGACTTTTCTCCTCTGGAGGTATGTAAAGGACATTCCTGGGAAATGCTATGACATACCAGATGGAGCAGTATTTGGGATAGAACAGAGCCAATTGATAATCTAATAGGGCCATGCAATACTTTTTTTGTGAAACCTTTTCCCCAAATTGCACAAAACAATCAATGTCCAATGGCAACAAAAGATCTGGTGATTTAATTAGCACTGTTATTTAATTACCACCTTGCTTTATCAGTTTATAAAGGCTAATCATGATGAGAAAGATTTGCTCCTCCAAACAGGGCCACCAGAGGGCTCTCTGTTGCAGGAGATAGACTGTGGCTTGAAATTGGGTTGGGATAAGGTAAAACTGTAGTGAGTGGAGAAAGTGGGTAATTGCTATAATGCAATACCATATCTATCACTGTTGATGGGAGAAAACTTGCACCTTATGCAGGAAAACATATTGACAATTTTAATCACTACATAATCCAGTGTCTGTAAAGTCTAATGGCCAGAAGAGCTAGAGGTCCAAGGCAAAGAGGAGGTTTTTATAGGAACATTATGGTAAGCTTAATTTATGGCAGGATGTTATTTCACAATGTTGCCTTTATTGTTTTGTAATGGCCTGATACCACAGATATATCTGTCAGCTTTATTTCCCCTGTGGTTTGATTGTTTGGGAATGAACAGATAGAGGAAGTAGATTGTGTTGATCCTATTAGGGAAGGGGTGGCAGATGGATAGTGTTACACAATGATACTTGGAAGCCAGTGTATGAAACTAAACCTGTACTATGATATCTGGAATCTGATTATATACACACACACCAGTAGGAATCCAGAATTTAATAAAAGGTGGCCTCCAATTACTATTCCAGTCACTAGGAATACGTAGTGCATGGGAAAATTTGTTGGGAAGGAAGAGAGAATGATCCTGTAAGTTCACTAGCTTTATGGTGGTAGAACACTAATCTTCCTGACATAGCTTTCTGGTAGAACAAAGGATTTGTGAGTTTGTTGATGAAACATATTTTGTAACGTTGATTTGATGCCCATGGAATTTGATTTAGCAAAAAAGAAGTGAATTTGTTCTTAGAGAAATTAAAACTGTATGAAATGGCTCCATTAATATGTAAAAACATTTTAAATAACTGGATAATGTAAGAAAAGCCTAACTGAGCTGCAAAAAATATTCAGATTTTTGTAGGGATTACTAATTATGAGTGGTATGCTTTGTTCACAGAATTTCTAAGTTTGTATTTAATGTGGCCAATCTGGTGGTCACTAAAGTATTAGTAGGATTATTTTTCTACATAATTTATTGTTGAAAGTGTTATGAGCTAAATTTTAAAAGATGCATGAGAATATGTAGAAAGGAGATATTGACTGAGATCATAGGTTGGACTGGGAAGCAAAGAGTTAGAAGCTTGTTAGCAACACATTTTATCTCTATACACAGGCCTTGGGCAAGAGGGTTAGTTGATTCAGTTAAAAGACTATAGAAACATGTTAATGAGCTCTTGGGAAACACACTCATGGTATTTACCAGGGGGGAAATTCTTGAAGCAGGATGCTATGGAATGCTTGAAGCAGGATTTATCTCATTTACCTAGAATTACTAATGGAAAACAAACCTAGAATTCTGTGGGTTTATGGGGCATGGCTTTCTGGAAAATCTCCCCTCCCCCTGGAAAATCCTTTAATTTAATTTAACTTTTAAAAAGATTTTATTTATTTGCTAGAGAGATAGAGAGAGCCAGAGAGCACCAGTGGGGATAATGACAAAGGGAGAAGGAAAAGCAGGCTTCCGGCATAGGGAGCTCAATGTGGGGCTTGATTCCAGTACTCTGGATTCATGACCTGAGCCAAAGGCAAACACTTAACCAACTGAGCCACCCAGGTGCCCTGCTTTCTGGAAAATCTTGCACAAGCTGTGTGGCTATTCGAATATAAAGTGTCATGACCAAAGTAGTTTCCTTTTATGTAAATGATGGCTAAATGCATTACTTACAGAAATCGTATGTTATGCATCAAGCAGAGAGCACTTGAATACAGTAAGAAAGGGCCTAAAGAGTGATACTGACAGTCCTGAACTTCTCCAGTTTTCTGCAGTATCTCATAATTACTTGTATCCTTTCAGTTATTAATAAAACGTGAAACCAGATAAGATCTTTAATTTTTGTACATTTGACCTTGCAATCTGATTCTGTTTTCTCAATCAATAAAGCCAGATGTTTATTTTTTGAAAAGACTTAAAAACTTGATGAATTATGAACAAGTCAAGAACAAGAGAGAGAGAGAGGGAGAGGCAGAAAAAGTTATCCATATGAGGAATGAGAAAATTACTATAATTTTTAAATTGAAATTAAAATAAGAGGCTTTTATAAAAGCTTTATGACAATAAAAGTGAAATTTTAGATGAAATAAAAAATTAAAGATCTTATCAAAACCTATACAAGAGGAAATAAAAATTTGAACATTTCTTTTTATATTCATTTAATTCTCTAATTAAAGCCTTATCTAAAAAATTAAAGGCTTGATGTCTTCCCTGGTGAATTTACAAAATATTGAAGGGAAAATTTTTCAAGAGAAAAAGAAAAGGTGAGGATTGTATAACCATGAGACTAAAACCTGACAAAAACTTTACAAGAAAGAATTACAGGATGATTTTGATATAAAAATCCTAAATAAAATATTAGTAAATTTAATCCAGTAACATTCAAAAGAGTAACACAACTTGGCCAAATTGTATTTGTTCCAAGAATGCAAGATTGTTATAGTGTTAAAAATTTAATCAATGTGATTTATCACCTTAGTAGAATAAGTGAGAAGATCCGTAGAATCATCTCAACAGATGTGGAAAAAATGTGATAAAATTAATGACTATTTTAGATTAGAATCTTCAGCAAATACTAGGTACTAGATATTTATAAATCCTCCAGATGGTACTATTTGTGCAGAGAGAAAAATGAATGAAGAAAAAAAATGAACAGAGCCTCAGATACCTGTGGAATACCAGCAAGAGTACCAACAGGAGCATAATGGGAGTTCCAGCAGGAGAGAATATAGAGAAGCAGAAAGGGTATTTGAAGAGATAGTGGCTTGTATTTTCCAAGAACATTAATCTACCATCCAACAACAAACTCAAAATAGGATAAACACACACATATGAGGTAACAATCAAATGACCTGAAGCCAAAGACAAAGAGAATCTTGAAAGTAGAAGGGGGAGGCAACTCACCATGTACAAGGGATTCTCATTGAGACAAACAGCTGATTTCTCATTAGAAATGGTAGGGTCAGGAAACAATGGGATGGTATATTCCAAGTTTTGTCAACTAAGAATTCTGTATTTAATACAAGTATCTTTCAAAAATGAGAGAGAAATTAAGAAATTTCCAGATAAACAAAACCAGAAAGGTTTCATCACCAGCAGACTTGCTCTCCAACAAATACTAAAGGGAGTCCTTTAGACTGAAATGAAGTTGACACCAGGCAGTAATTTGAATCTACATGCAGAAATCAAGAACTCTAGTAAAAATAACTACATAGGTAAATATAAAAGACAGTATTTGTGTACTTAGTTTGTATCTCCATTTTCCTTCTATCTGATTTAAGAGGGATCTGCATAAAGCAGCAATTATAAATCTGTGGCAAGGGGCTTACAGTATATAAAAATGCACATTGTATGGCAATAAAAACACAAAAGAAGAGAGGGACTAAAGCTACACGGAAATAAAGTTCTTGTGCGGTATTGTAATTGCTCTAGTATTAATCTGAGTTGTATTGTTTAAGATTTTAACTATACTTTCCAGAGAAACCAAAATAACTTTGTTATTAAAAGTTCAATTAAAAAAAGCCCTAAAAGGGCGCCTGGGTGGCTCAGTGGGTTAAGCCACTGCCTTCGGCTCAGGTCATGATCTCAGGGTCCTGGGATCGAGTCCCACATCGGGCTCTCTGCTCAGCAGGGAGCCTGCTTCCTCCTCTCTCTATCTCTGCCTGCCTCTCTGCCTACTCGTGATCTCTGTCTGTCAAATAAATAAATAAAATCTTTAAAAAAAAAAAAGCCCTAAAAAACAGAAAAATAAGCAATAAGAAAAAATAGAACACTATGAAATATCTATTTAGCCCATCAAAAAAGGCCGTAGCAAAGAATAAAGATGTAAAAAAGAAAGGACAGTGGAAAACAAATAGCAAAATAGATGTAAATTCTGTCTTAACAGTAATTACATAAAATATACATTTTGGAACTTCATTTAAAAGGCAGAGATTCACAGAATGGATATAAAAATATGATCTAAATACAATTGAACCTTTTTTGTTGTTATTTTTCTTTTTTGTTTCAAGTTTTTATTTAAATTCTAGTTAGTTAACATATAGTGTATTATCTGTGTCAGGAGTAGAATTTAGTGATTCATTACTTATATGTAACACCCAGTGCCCTTGAACAGCATGGGTTTGAACTGTGTGGGTCCACTTACAGGCAGATTCTTTTCAATAAATATAGTACAATACTATAAATGTATTTTCTCATCCTTAAGATTTTATTAATATTTTCTTTTCTCTAGCTTACCTTATTGTAATGATACAGTATATAACACATATAAAAATATGTGTTCATTGACTATGTCGTTGATAAGGCTTTCAGTCAACAATAAGCTATTGGTAGTTAAGTTTTGGGGGAATCAAAATTTATATGTGGGTTTTGACTGAGGTGTCAGTGTCCCTAACCCCCACTTTTTTCAAGGGCCAACTGTGTATTTTGTCTATAAGAAATATAGTTTAGATTCATAGACACAAATAAGTTAGGAAGGGAAAGTATGAAAAATCTATACCATGCAAAAGGTAATCAATTGAGAGCTGAAATTTTTATAGGTTATTTTATATTAACATAAGATGGAATAGACATTGAGATGTAAATTACTAGAGACCAAAAAGATACTTTATAATGATGAAAGAGTCAATTAATCAAGATATGATAATTATAGATTTATATGCAGCTAATAGAGCCCCAGAATTCATGAACACATGTATAATACTGACACAGAAGAAAGAATACACAGACATCTTCAACACTAGTAGCTGGAGACTTTAATATCCCACTTTCAATAATGGATAGAGAGCTGACCAGAAGTTCAACAAGAAAACAAGAGGCTTAATACTATAAACCAGCTATACCTAACAGATAGCTAATATAGCTCTTGAACAACAGCAGACTGTAAATTCTTCTCAACCTCACGGAAAACATTCTTTTTAGGTTGGATCATATATGAAGACATAAAATAAGACTCAATAAATTTAAAAGTATTGAACCTACAAAGTATGTTCTCTGACCACAGTGTAACAAAATTGGAAATTATAATAGGAAGAAATTTGGGAACTTTATAAATGTGTGGAAATTATATAACATACTCTTAAATAACCAGGGGTCCAAGAGGAAATCATGAGGAAAACTAGAAAATATTTTGAGAGGAATGAAAATGAAAACACCACATACTGCAACCTGTAGAATGCATCTAAATCAGTGATTAGGGGGAAATTTATATCTGCATATACCTATATTAAAAAAAAAAAGAGAAAGGCTTCAAATAATTTAACCTTCCCCCTTAAGGCATTTGAAAAAGAAGGGCAAACTAAAACCAAAGTAAACAGAGGAAGGAAATAACAATGATTAGATCAGAAACAAATGAAGTAGAAAAAAGAATAGAGAATAGAAAAACAATCAAACCAAAAGGGGGTTCTTTGAAAAACAAAACAAAACAAAACAAAACACTGAAATGACAAACCTTTAGCTAGATTGACCAGGAAAAAAAAAATGGAGAGAAGACTCAAACAGCTAAAATCAGGAATAAAAGTGGGGACATTATTATGAACCTTACAAAAATAAAAAAAAAAATCATAAGGGGATCCTATGAACAGTTGTATGCCAGCAGTTTATAAAATTTAGATGAAATGAACAAACTCTAAGTAAGATACAAACTAATGACTCAAGTGAAATAGATAATCTGAATATATAAATAACAAGAGATTGGATTAATAATAAAAAAAAAACTTGCCACAAAGAAAAACTCATGCCAAGATGGCTTCATGTTGAAGTGAATTTCATCAAACATTTGGGATAGAATTAGCACCATTCTTTCTCAAACTCTTCCAGAAAATAAGAGAGGAGGGAACACATTCTATAAGACCAGTATTGCCCTAATATCAAAACTAGACAATGATACCATTAGAAAACTATAACCAACATCTCTTATGTAAAGACACAAAAATCCTCAAAAAAATATTACTAACCTGAATCCAATAGTCTATAAAAATAATTATATACTGAGAGCAAGTGGGATTTATCTCAGGAATGCAAGTTTGGTTTAATATATGAAAATCAATCAAGGTACTACACCAAAGTGAGGGAAGAAGGGACATAGGGCTTAGTAAGGATAGCTGCTGTTACATTTTTCCTGGTCTGCCATCTATTGCATAGCCATACATTTAAATATAGCCACTGTTTCAGTTCTCATGATATGTGATTTTAATAATACCTATTTCCTTCAGGCTGCAGAGTACTTGCTACTGTATATGTTTGCAAGACCACAGAACATTCTGATCTCCATTGACCTGAGAATACTACGTGTGAAGAAAATTTGAAGAAATCTGTTTGCCTAGGAAAGATTTCCATTATCAAGTGGCCAATAGAACTCCAGATTTCCAAAAAAAGGCCATTGAAAAGGCATCAAAATCTGTGTTTTTTAGACTTCTACATCAGACAAGTTGGACAAGAACTTTTAACCTCCATTTGGCCTCCAACTCTACATCTTAGTCTGCTTGAAAATATATCAAGTCCAATTGTTCTTATGTGTTCATTTATAGTATAGTCGAGAGGCTGACTTACTATCTTAACCTTCTCTGGTGCCCTCAGCCAAGGAAGTTATTTCCTTGGGGATAAGCAATCTAAATGAAACCCCATGTTGTTTTTACAGCCTTTAGTGCCCATTTTGTGATACCCAAGGGCTGGGAGGAGGAATGCTTTATTACATAATTTATAGACCAAGAATGTAGTTTATGCCACATAGGCATAAACTGCAGGGAAAAGAGACATTTGGGTGAAGATATGTTGTTCACAGATGCATTCTCTCAAATAGTTATTTCTAAGGCAAATCTTTAAAAAACAGAGATAATTAATTCCCGAGAGAGCAAAGCCTTAGATAGAAAGCTTTGATGCTCCCAGTATCATCTCTAAACATGATGACTCAAAAGGAAGTTGTTTTCTTATTTTAAGGGCAGAATAAGAGAGTTGTATAAAGTGATAGAAATATCTGTGTGTGTGTGTGTGTGTGTTTTTTCTATAGCCATAGAGCTAGGTGCTGAAGATCAGAAGATTCTCAGTAGCTAAGGACTTTGAATTCCATGTTCAAGATAACAATTTCTTTTCCTTTGACTTGAATATCTAAAGCGTTGGAGCTTTGAAAATGCCATTGTCCTGTTGGTGGGGACATGAGAAATATACATGTACATGGCATGATGTTTGAACAGGTACGCATAATGGTTATTTCTTTTTCCTGAATACATTGGGCATTCTCCTTAACAACAGAGGCAGCCAGGTAAGTTAACTAGAATTGCTGTTTTTTAATCCAGTTTCTCACATTTCCATTTTCCCTCAAGGGGTTTTGAAACTAAAATCGTTGAAATATTGCTTTCTGATATTTTATGGGTGACCACTTTAAGATATTGTAGGATATTTTGCAGAAATATTTGTTCTCTTCACTCTATATGGAAATATCCATAATCTATCAGGAATAATTTTACATTTTATGGATTCCTGAGTCAATTGCTAGGCTTTTGAATGTGGAGACTGCAGTAGAGCAGCAAATTGGAACTGGATGGTCACTGAAGGGTTTCCTTCAGCGTTAGGGCATATAGTGTGGGTAGCTTGGATAGCCAGAGACTGGCTTATGTCTGGTCACTCATTTCATTGAAGTGATTTTCATAATTTCTAGGGATGAAAGAGAGGGGAAAATCTCTTCTAATTATAGGAGCAGATATGAGAGGCAACTGAAAAGAAACAAAGAGAAATTTGAGGTGAAGCCAAGACAGGCTGTATGACTTTTACCATCATTAAGATAGGTCAGCATGGAAGAGAGGAGAAAGGACAATGTTTGGATTCTGTTTCTTAAAGGAAATATTAATCCCTAAAACTGAGAACCTTGAGGAGGGTGCATTAATATATAAGATCTGCAAGAAGGAATGTACCTCCTGCACAGTTGGGAAACTACACTAAATCCCAGGCTTGGAAGCACTTGTTATTCTGACTCTTAACTTTTCTTGGATTTCATTCTAACTTAGGTAAGACCTTATTTCTGCTATAATGGATGTAGTCCCAACAGTATGATGGCATTTTTTGCATCCTTAACTCACAGGTAGCTCCCCCCATCCTTCCCCATTTTTTTAGAGATTCAAGGCAGGCATTGCTAAAGATAAGAGATGAAAGTTAATTCTCTTTGTTACCTTAGGGTGATTTTTTTTCTTGTAAACATTCATTTCAAGGGAAGCAAGATGTGATGGTAGAAAAAAAAATCACTGCATTGGGCACTAGAAGACTTTTTCCTGTGTTCTGATCTAAACAGTTAGCTGTGTTTTCTTGGACTTTATCTCTCTGCAACTTAGTGTCCTCATCTTTAAAGAGCATATATGTTTTCATTGCAAGGAACTAGAGCATTTTTACTGTACAACAATTTTAGCATTCAATGGACCCTTGAAATCATTAGAATCTGACTCTACATTTCATAGTTTAATGAAATAAATGCCATGGATTTTATATGGTCTCCGGTGGTGGCTTTAGTTACCAACCCACTTGTCCAAACTCTGACATTGGCTGATTCTCAGAAGTAAACTGGATCTGTATTGGAGAGGCACTTAGTGCTGATGAGCTAGAAGCAGACATCCTGGGTTTAAAAGCAGTCTCCCCCTCCCCTTTTTTTTAAATCATTATCACTTTCGGCAAGTCATTTACCTTCTCTCTCTTTTTTTTCAAGATTGTATTTATTTATTTGACAGACAAGTTCTGCCTGCTGAGCAGAGAGCCTGATGTGGGGGCTTGACCCCAGAACACTGAGACCATGACTTGAGCCGAAGGCAGAGGCTCTAACCCACTGAGCCACCTGGGCACCCCCATTTACCTTCTCTTGACCAGAGTTTCATTTTATTACATATATATATATATATATATATATATATATATATATATATATACTGTTATCTTCATAACTGGCACTGTTATGAAAATTAAGTGAAATAATGCATGTGAAGTATTTAGTATGGTGCCTAGCACATGACCACCTCTCATTAAAAATGAACTATTATTGTAGGAACTAACATGTTGTGAAAATAAATCTCCACATGCTATTAATAGTGGAGTAAAACAGAGCTGTAATAAAAATTTCCATTTCAAAATGTTTGAGTATGTGAATTTAAACAAGTAACAAAGATTTCTGTGCTTAGAAGAAATTTGTCTGAAATAAGAAATAAGTCGTTATTTTTTTAAAAAATAGATTTTATTTATTTATTTGACAGACAAAGATCACAAGTAGGCAGAGAGGCAGGCAGAGAGGCAGGCAGAGAGAGAGGAGGGGAAGCAGGCTCCCCACTGAGCAGAGATCCCCAAGGTGGACGTGGGGCTCGATCCCAGGACCCTAAAATCATGACCTGAGCCGAGGCAGAGGCTTAACCCACTGAGTCACCCAGGCACCCCCATAAGTCCTTACTTTTAATTGCAGTCTGAGGATTCTTTTATGGAAGACCAGGTTCATTCTGTTTGATCAACACTATTCTCCATTTCTCACTTATCCAAAAATATGAGTATTAGAGGGTTTGAGTAGTAATAGGTACATTATTGGTCTTTGGACTAGGACAAGAAAAGAAACTGATCCTGAGGGCGCCTGGGTGGCTCAGGGGGTTAAGCCGCTGCCTTCGGCTCAGGTCATGATCTCAGAGTCCTGGGATCGAGTCCCGCATCGGGCTCTCTGCTCAGCGGAGAGCCTGCTTCCCTCTCTCTCTGCTTGCCTCTCCATCTACTTGTGATTTCTCTCTGTCAAATAAATAAATAAAATCTTAAAAAAAAAAAAGAAACTGATCCTGTGCTTGAGTCTGTCAATTAATAGAGGGCATCAAACACATTAATTTTGACATAAGACCAAGTTTTGTTTGTATGTTTGTTTCTATATGGGGTAGATGAAAATTATAAAAGACAAGCATTTAAAAATATACTCAAATTACTTCAAGATTTGCAAGAAACAAGTAAGTGAAATAATAGTAATGAATGAGTCAAATTTGGGGTTTTCTGTCTGATTTTGATCATAAAACCCAACTTTTGGCCTGGACGTTCAGGAAGCTATAAAAACGTATTAGTTAGTTGTTGGTTCTCCCAAAGGTCTTCTCCTTTAGAGAAGAGTTGGCAATTAGAAGTGCACTCAATTTTCTTCTCAAGGGCTCTCATCCCTGGAAGGATTATCTGATGCATTGGTCTTCCAGAAGGGAGACCACTGTCTTGGGGCTTGGACTCTTAAACTACCTTTTCAGTAAAGCACTTATGGGATCATCTGGAAGAGGTGTTCTTTCCATGTACCTCATTATGTAACTTGCCCATATGTAAGAGGAACAGTTTATCTTAACCTTCTCTGCCTTTATGATTTAAGAATACATTGAGATACAGAGAATAGAGCAATCTGAGGTCCAGGAAAAAGGGAGCATTAACAATGGCAAAACTTAGCTTTAAATGCTATATTGAAGTTTAATTCTATGTCCACTAAGAGAAGTTTTGACCTACCTATTCCTAGAAAGTTTTGGAAAGGGAAGGAATCATCTAAGATTGTCAGACTACTGTTAAAAGTCAGAGTTTTGTACTGTTTGATGATTTTATGGTTCCTTATTTCTTTCCTTTTTGTTTTTTAGAAGTAAAACATTCCTTCCTGAAGTTTTTTATCCCCCACAGCACATAGATGGAGAATAAAAGAAATGTGACTGAATTTATTTTAATAGGTCTTACACAGAACCCCATGATGCAGAATATAGTGTTTCTGGGATTTTTGGTTCTGTACTTGGCAACACTCTCAGGCAACCTACTCATTGTGGTTACCATTACCACCAGCCAGGCTCTGAACTCTCCCATGTACTTCTTTCTGACTCATCTTTCCTTGATAGACACAATTTATTCTTCTTCTTCAGCTCCCAAGCTGATTTTGGACTCCCTTCATGAGAAGAAAACTATCTCCTTTAATGGGTGTATGGCTCAAGTCTATGCAGAACATATTTTTGGTGCTACTGAGATCATCCTGCTGACAGTGATGGCCTATGATCGCTATGTTGCCATCTGCAAACCTCTGCACTATACAACTATCATGAACCACAGGCTGTGCCTTCTTTTGCTAGGAGTGGCCTGGACTGGAGGATTTCTCCATGCAACGATTCAGATCCTCTTCACTGTCTGGCTGCCCTTCTGTGGCCCCAATGTTATAGATCATTTCATGTGTGATTTGTACCCTTTGTTGAAACTCGTCTGCATGGACACTCATACCCTTGGTCTCTTTGTTGCTGTCAACAGTGGTTTCATCTGTCTTTTAAACTTCCTCCTTTTGGTGGTGTCCTATGTGGTCATCCTGTGCTCCCTAAAGAACGATAGCTTGGAGGGGAGGCGCAAAGCCCTTTCCACCTGTGTTTCTCACATTACAGTAGTTGTCTTATTCTTTGTGCCCTGTATATTTGTCTATCTGCGCCCAGTGATCACTCTGTCCATTGACAAAGCTGTTGCTGTCTTTTATACTATGGTGGTCCCAATGTTAAATCCTTTAATCTACACCCTCAGAAATGCTGAGGTAAAAAATGCTATGAGGAAGCTCTGGAGAAAAAAAGTAATTTCAGATAATAATTAAATGTATCTTTGATATAGAAGTAATAGAATAATCTAATGCAAGCTTATTGATATATAGATGAGGACATCAGCTCTAACAAGAATTTGAATAACACTTGCCAATAGCCACTTAAATGCAAAACTAAGGGTTGAACTGGAATCCATACTTACTGTCTCCCATCCCACACTCGTATCATTACAATTTACTGCTTCTTAATCCATAAATATTTACTTATTACTTAGAATCTCAAATATCTTTAGAACTAAAAGATATGAATCTAGAATATTGTACTGGTTTTAAAATAATCTTATATAACATTAAGATACTGGTTATTACTGATTATAAAATAATAGGTTTAATGATATTCCTTTACTTTGGACTCTAGCACCAATATAAATTCTTCCCTTTGTGAATTTTCTTGTCCATTAAATCTTGGTTGTACAGTAGAAAGAGATACTATTTATCAAATACCTGTAAGTCAGGCGTCGTATTAGGTACTTTCCATGTTGTATCTCAGGGCCTAATTAGGAGACAGATAACACAGTAATTTGAACCGGGAAGGGTTACATACCTTCATGTTCATTATAGCAGAGCATTAACTGGAAAGGGCTAATGATTACTCTAAAGGATTCCCTGGGACTAAGAGGTGAATATCAAAGGAAAGAATACATTTAAAAGGGAGAATTCCTCCCCAAAACTAGGATTCATCTTTTGGAGAAGGAGTAGTTGTTGCCCATTGGATGGTGAAGTTCACTCGGTTGTCTTGGCCAGGACTAGTTTATGGTTGCTGGAGAGAGACTGACAGGAAAAAAAAAATGGACTGGTAAGCTGGGAACCTCCCTCTGGGTTGCTGATAGCCTGAGGCTGCTGAGCAGAGGACTGTGGCCTGGACTGGCAAAAAGGAAACAACCCTCTAAGGCACAGATGGACCAAGGCTGGTGGAAACCACCCCAACTAAGGTGTAGATCTACTGAACTGAGAACTTGATCTCTGAGTGCTTGTGTGATTCACTGGAATTTGCCTGCAGGAGTGCCACTGAAACTCATTGGGAAATCATCTATGGAGGTGGCAGTGTCAGCACCACCAGATGTTTATCCGGCCACCTCCCCCAAGCAGGCACTCTTGGAAGCTATGTAGAACAAGCTGAGATGAGAAGCATATCCAAGAAATCATTACCCAGGCCAATGTCAATAAGCTTTTTCCATATGTTTTCTTCTAGCAGTTTTATGGCTTCAGGTCTCACATTTAAGTCTTTAATTGATTTTCAATGGATTTTTATATGTGGTACAAGATAAGGATCCAATTTCGTTCTTTTGCATGTCAATATCCAGTTTTCCTAATACCATTTATGGAAGAGACAATCCTTTCCCCATTGAGAAGTCTTGATATCCTTGTCAAATATTAAGAGGCTGCATATGCAAGTGTTTATTTTGGGACTCTCAATTCTGTTCCATTTATCTAGGTGTCTATTTTTATTCTAGTACCATACTGTTTAGATTACTACTGATCTGAAATATAGTAGCTTGAAATCAGGAAATGAAAGTGTGATGCCTCCAGCTTTGTCTCCTTTCTGGGGTTGCTTTGGCCATTCAAGGTCTTTTGTGGTTTCAGATATATTTTAGGATTCTTTGTTCCATGTCTGTGACAAATGCCATTTTATTGAATCTATGGATTGCTTTGAGTAATATAAACATTTTAACAATATTAATTTTTCTCATCCACTAACATGGGATCTTTCCATTTATTTGTGTCTTTTTTAGTCAATTTCTTATACCTTTCAGCGTGAAGAATTTTCACTTACTGATTACATTTATTCCTAAATATTTTTTTCTTTCTGATGCTATCATAAATGGAATTATTTTCTTCATTTCCTTTTTTAAAATTTTTTTAAAAATTTATTTTCAGCATAACAGTATTCATTGTTTTTGTACTACACCAGTGCTCCAGGCAATCCGTGCCCTCTATAATACCCACCACCTGGTACCCTGACCTCCCACCCCCCGCCCCTTCGAAACCCTCAGATTGTTTTTCAGAGTCTATGGTCTCTCATGGTTCACATCCCCTTCCAATTTCCCCCAACTCCCTTCTCCTCTCTATCTCCTCATGTCCTCCATGCTATTTGTTATGCTCCACAAATAAGTGAAACCAGATGATAACTGACTCTCTCTGCTTGACTTATTTCACTCAGCATAATCCCTTCCAGTCTCGTCCATGTAGCTACAAAAGTTGGGTATTCATCCTTTCTGATGGAGGCATAATACTCCATGGTGTATATGGACCATATCTTCCTTATCCATTCGTCCGTTGAAGGTGATCTTGGTTCTTTCCATAGTTTGGCGACTGTGGCCATTGCTGCTATAAACATTGGGGTACAGATGGCTCTTCTTTTCACTACATCTGTATCTTTGGGGTAAATACCCAGGAGTGCAATGGCAGGGTCATAGGAAAGTTCTATTTTTAATTTCTTGAGGAATCTCCACACTGTTTTCCAAAGTGGCTGCACCAACTTGAATTCCCACCAACAGCATAAGAGGGTTCCCCTTTCTCCACATCCCCTCCAACACATGTTGTTTCCTATCTTGCTAATTTTGGCCATTCTAACTGGTGTAAGGTGATATTTCAATGTGGTTTTAATTTGAATCTCCCTGATGGCTAGTGATGATGAACATTTTTTCATGTGTCTGATAGCCATTTTTATGTCTTCATTGGAGAAGTGTCTGTTCATATCTTCTGCCCATTGATTGTCTGTTTTGTGTGTGTTGAGTTTGAGGAGTTCTTTATAGATCCTGAGTATCAACCTTTTGTCGGTACTGTCACTTGCAAATATCTTCTCCCATTCCGTGGGTTGCCTCTTTGTTTTCTGGACTGTTTCCTTTGCTGTGCAGAAGCTTTTTATTTTGATGAAGTCCCAAAAGTTTATTTTCACTTTTGTTTTCTTTGCCTTTGGAGACATATCTTGAAAGAAGTTGCTGTGGCTGAAATCAAAGAGGTTACTGCCTATGTTCTCCTCTAGGATTCTGATGGATTCCTGTCTCACTTTGAGGTCTTCTATCCATTTTGAGTTTATTTTTGTGTACGGTGTACGGGGATGGTTGAGTTTCATTCTTCTACATGTAGCTGTCCAGTTTTCCCAGCACCATTTATTGAAGAGACTGTCTTTTTTCCACTGCATATTTTTTCCCATTGAGATCAGGAAGAAGACAAGGATGCCCACTTTTACCACTCTTGTTCAACATAGTATTAGAAGCCCTAGCAACAGCAATCAGACAACAAGGAGAAATAAAAGGTATCCAAATTGGTAATGACGAAAGTCAAACTCTCTCTTTTTGCAGATGACATGATTCTTTATATGGAAAACCGAAAAGACTCCACCCCCAAACTACTAGAACTCATACAATAATTCAGCAACGTGGCCGGATACAAAGTCAATGTACAGAAATCAGTGGCTTTCTTATACACTAATAATGAAAATACAGAAAGGGAAATTAGAGAATCGATTCCATTTCCTATAGCACCAAGAACCATAAGATACCTGGGAATAAACCTAACCAAAGAGGTAAAGGATCTGTACTCGAGGAACTACAGAATATTCATGAAAGAAATTGAAGAAGACACAAAAAGATGGAAGACCATTCCATGCTCTTGGATCAGAAGAATAAACATTGTTAAAATGTCTATACTGCCTAGAGCAATCTATACTTTTAATGCCATTCCGATCAAAATTCCACCAGTATTCTTCAAAGAGCTGGAGCAAATAATCCAAAAATTTGTATGGAATCAGAAGAGTCCCTGAATCACTAAGGAAATGTTGAAAAACAAAAATACAGCTGGGGGCATCACGTTACCTGATTTCAAGCTTTACTACAAAGCTGTGATCACCAAGACAGCATGACTGGCATAAAAACAGACACATAGACCAGTGGAACAGAGTAGAGAGCCCAGATATGGACCCTCAACTCTATGGTCAAATAATCTTTATTTCCTTTTTGTATAGTTTATTGTTAGTGTAAAGAAATGCGAATAATTTTTGTATGTATTATGCATCTTTATTGAATTCATTTATTAGTTTTATAGTTTGTGTGTATGTGTGTGTGTGTGTGTTTGTGTGTGTAGGTTTTAGGGTTTCTACATTATGATCATGTCATCTACAAACAAATTATTTTACCTTTTTCTTTTCAGTTTGGATGCCCTTATTTATTTTTCCTGTCTGATGGCTTTTGCTGCTACTTCTAGTACTATGTTGAATAAAAGTGACATGAGCTTCCTTCCCTTGTACTGGATCTTAGGGGAAAAGGTGTCAGTTTTAATCACCGATCATCACGTTAGCTTTGAGATTTTCACAGATTTTTTTTTTTTTTTTTTGCATGTGTGTTAAGGCAATTTCGTTCAAATCTATTTTGTTGAGAATTTTTATCATGAAAGATTGTTAAATTTTCTTAATACAATTTTGTGAATTGGGGTGCCTGGGTGGTTCAGTGGGTTAAAGCCTCTACCTTAGGCACAGGTCATGATTCCAGAGTTTTGGGATTGAGTCCTACATCGGGCTCTCTGCTCAGCAGGGAGCCTGCTTCCTTTCCTCTCTCTCTGCCTGCCTCACTGCCTGCTTGTGATCTCTGTCAAATAAATAAATAAAATCTTTAAAAAAATTTTGTGAATCTATTGAGATGATCATATGGTCTTAATGTGATGTATCAGATTGATTTTTTTGTATATTTTAAAGTAACCTGGCATCACAGAGTTAATCCCATTTAGTCATGGTGTATGATCTTTTGAATCCATTGATTTCAGTTTGCAGAGGTTTAGTTCTTGAACAATTAAATTTATGAGTCTTTGTAAGTTGACAATCTATTTATTTTATTCTTCTATTTGAATTCTGTATTGCATGATATGGAATTAGTTGTTACAGTCTTTTCCCTTGAGAACATTAAAAAATTTTTCATTTTCTCCCAATTTCTACTTTTGCTGGCAAAAATTTTGATGTCTGTCTGATTTTTAAAAACTTCTTTCATAGCCTGTTTTTATTTTATAGGTTTGGTTTTCACTGAGTTTCTAATAATAGACCAACTGACATTTTTAGAGTTCTATTTTTTTTTAAAAGTGATGGCCTGAGGCACAGGCATTTTTCTTTTAAGATTTTATTTATTTATTTGACAGACAGAGATCACAAGTAGGCAGAGAGAGAGGGAGAGAGAGGGGGGGGAGAAATAGGCTCCCTGCTGAAAAGAGAGCCTGATGTGGGGTTTGATCCCACGACCCTGAGATCGAGACCTGAACTAAAGGCAGAGGCTTAACCCACTGAGCCATCTAGGCACCTCTAGAGTTCTATTTTAGGATCAAAAAAAATTTTTTTTTGTTTTCTTTCTAAAAATATCAAAATGGCTATTTGATAGGCCACTGAAAACCACCCATAGTTGACCAAATCACACTCTCCATAGCTGATATCTAATACTTCTATGTTTTTTTTTTAAGATTTATTTATTTATTTGACAGAGGGACAGAGATCACAAGTAGGCAGAGAGGCAGGCAGAGAGAGAGGGGGAAGCAGGCTTCCTGCTGAGCAGAGAGCCCAATGTGGGACTCAATCCCAGGACCTGAGATCATGACCTGGGCTGAAGGCAGAGGCTTAACCCACTGAGCCACCCAGGTGCCTCTTCTTTTATGGTTTTATTGGCCATCTATGTGTTCAAGTTTTCTACATTTCTGTGGCCTACATCTTTCTGAGGATCAGAAACATATATTTAATTGTACATTGTTACTTAAAGGTCATCCAACACATTAAAAAAACATTAATCTTTTCTCTGTTCCATCTATTTGGTAATCTATTCTAGAAACTGGTTATCATCGATGAATCCTCTCTCAAATTTTTATCCTGTATCAAATTCTTTTATTTGTAGTACCAAGTATTTCTTGAACACTTTTCTATCTTTGTGTTAGTTTGGGATCCCCAGATGCAGACTTTGAGATGGGAATTGGACACAGTTGTGTCCACCAAACTCTGCCTCCTCACTGGCACCACGAGACTTCAGACATCAATCCTTTTGCACCCAAATCACCACTGTGACCTCTTACTACTCTCCTGTGGGTAGTCTCATCCTCTTCAAACCATTTCCCACACTGTAGCCATAGTTACCATTCTAAAACTCAAAGCTTTTTTTTTTTTTAAGATTTTATTTATACATTTGACAGAGAGAAACACAGCAAGAGAGGGAACACAAGCAGGGGGAGTGGGAGAGGGAAGCAAGCTTCCAGCTGAGGAGGGAGCCTGATGCAGGGCTTAACCCTAGGACCCTGAGATCATGACCTGAGCCAAAGGCAGACACTTAATGACTGAGCCGCCTAGGCTCCCCTTAAACCTTTTTTTTTCTTTTTTAAGATTTTATTTATTTATTTTACAGAGAGTGACTGAGCACAAAGCAGGGGGCATGGCAGGCAGAGGCAGAGGGAGAAGCGGACTTCCTACTGATCTAAGAGCCCCATACAGGACTTGATCCCAGGACCTTAGGATCATGACCTGATCCAAAGGCAGATCCTTAACCAACTGAGTCACCCAGGCACCCCCACTAAAATTCAAACCTAACTGCATCATTCACTAGCTAAAATCAAACTTCCAGTGTTTTTGAATTGATTAGCATATTGAATTGGTAAGGTTTCCTGTGTACTCTTTTTCACCTCCTGGCCTTTGTTATGTATTCCATCTTCTAGGACAGTCCACCAATCCCATTCCTATTCATTGTACCAGCGGACTTATTTTTACCACTGCTTTCTGTTTTTTACATCTTTTCATCTAGGCATCTTCTTTTGATCCTGTATCCCTCCAGTGTGATTTCATAGCACCTTGTGATTCTGCTATCTTATCACTTAAGCTTGTTGTAATTTTCTGCTTCATCCTGGGAGACTTTCAATGGATTCTAAGCTCTGTGGAGGCAGAAACTGTCTCTTTTTTTGTTCACCACTGAGGGCCCAGCAACTATCAACCTGTCTGATACATTTCTTGGGCTCAAAAATATTTGCTGATTATGAAGATACGACAAAAGGGATGAATGGAAAATATCCTGAGATAGTTTTGTGTGTAGAAAGAGCCACATATTTTAATAATGGCATGGTACCAAAAAGTAAACTGATTAACACAGAAACATAATATAAGCAGGCCACATTCATAAGGTAACAAAATGTCACTGAAAGCGGGAGAGTATAAAGTTAAACTATTTTGCATATTGTAGTTTCATATGCTGTGAAATGTAGTTTCAATTTCATTCTCATCCTTAGTATAAGCAAGAGTGAAAACAAGCTAGTCTAGTTTCCCCAAGAGGTCTAGCCAGAATTCTCCTTAGAGTTGAATCAGATAAAAGTGGGGAAGAATTCCCCAGTCTCCAGTACTGCTTTCTTGCTCTTTATTTTTGAATTTATTCATCTTCCTTTATACTTTTAATTAATTAAGTAATTAATTCAATATTTACTGTGCAACAGACATTATGCTACCTTGGGGAGACTATTGTTACACAGTAGGTAAGTACTTTACAGAGTATGACTGTATATTCAGTAATAAGGAATTTCTGTCCAACATCAAAATTTTTGAGTCATTACTCTTTCTGATGGGGTATCAGCATAAAATGAGTGATATGAATAATGCAAAATGGTTCTGAAGCCTACAAGAGAACCTGGAAACCTGGAATAGTCTTTATTACCTACCCTTCAGAGGTTAAACTGCTAATGGTTTTATAGCCCTAAATAGTTACCTACCATAATGTTATAGGCAACATATAAAATCAATTGTTATATGTAAAAACCAAGCAGTTATACATGAAAAATTATTAGGTTTTTGTTATAGATAATGAACTAATATATATATTGTGTCCAGTGCAGTCTCTGGCTCAGTAAATGTTAACTAGTATATTTATCGGTTCTTTTGATCATCATTGCCTGGCAGTTAACAGCAGTTAAGGACATGATCTGGGAAATAAGTCAGTTCTGGTTGCTGGTTTTCCAATATATCTGCTTTGGTACCTTTCCATTTCTATCAGTTTCCTCACCTGTAAAGTGGTGATAATTTCAGTGCCTACCTCCTTGGATTGTTAAAGAGATTATTGCTTGATAGCAATAAATTCTAGTATTTCTTTAAGTTGTTATTAGAAGGAAGGCATACGAATCCATATATTTGGTTGAAGCTAGCAAAACTAAACTCCAACTTGGTAGAATTTTCTGAATAAGCAGTGGTCCTTGTTTATGTTTTCTCTCTTTTCTTGCATTTATTTCTGTTATCCTCAAAGCAAAATTTATGATTAATAGTGGTTAGTTTATTTCTCCATCCTTTAACTATTACTTGCTGAAATCATGCAAAATGTCCTTTTGAGCTTTCTTTCCACTGGATCAGTGTTGAGCTCCAGGCACATTTATTTGTCACCTGAAACAGTTTTCATACTACACAATTTCTTAATGGCATTTTTCATTTGGGCATTTCTCAAGGTGTAGATTAAGGGGTTTAACATGGGAGTTATAATAGTGTAGAACACTGCGACTGCTTTATCAATAGATAAAGTAGCTGCGGGTCTCATGTACACAAATATGCAGGGCACAAAGAATAGGACGACCACTGTGATGTGGGAGACACAGGTAGAGAGGGCTTTGCGCTTTGCCTCCAAGCTGTGATTCCGGAGGGAGCGCAGAATGACCACATAGGAGACCATTAAGAGGAGGAAGTTTAGCAGACAGATGAATCCACTGTTGGCAGCAACAAAGAGCCCTAGAGTGTGGGTATCAGTGCAGGCAAGATTGAGCAAGGGGTTCAGATCACACATAAAATGATCTATGACATTAGGGCCACAGAAGGGTAACCGGAAGATGAAAAGGATCTGTATGGTTGCATGAAGAAAGCCTCCCACCCACACTACTCCCATTAGCAGGCTACACACTCGCCGACTCATGATGGTTGTGTAGTGTAAAGGCTTGCAGATGGCCACATAGCGGTCATAGGCCATCACAGTAAGCAGGATGCCTTCAGCACCTCCAAAAAAATGTTCCCCAAATATTTGGGTCATGCATCCATTGTATCCTGTAGTCTTCTTTTCATGGAGGGAATCTATAATCAGTTTGGGAGTATTGACAGAGGAATAACAGGCATCAATAAAGGAGAGATAGACCAGGAAAAAGTACATGGGGGACCCCAACAATGGGCTGGCAGTGATGGTGATCACAATGAGCATATTACCTACCACAGTGATGGTGTAGATGACAAAAAACACGACAAATATAATTTTCTGCATCTTTGGATTCTCTGTAAGCCCCAGTAGAACAAACTCTGTCACATTGTTCCTATTCTCCATGTGTTTCACCTGATAGTTAATTACATTGCCTGAAAAGAAAATAATTTTTATTAACATAACCCTGAATTTACTAAACTTCCCATTTTAATATATAATGCATTCTTGGATTCTATTGAATCGTGAATGCTTTTGAGGTTCTGTGTGTGTTGGCAATAAAGATTCTGAGTTATTGGAAATTAATCAAACTACCCCCACTGAAGTTATTGTCGAGATTATGGATATGAAGAACTTTTGTAAACACATAGGCAGGAGGCCATGTGTGCACTTAGTCATCCCAAATGACCAAGAGTCTACGTTGTAGTAGTAGATTGTACACATTGTGCTAGCCAAACCTGAAAAAGTGGTAGTAGATGGATGTAGAGCTTCCAAATGCAGAGCTTCAGAATTTTCCCTTTAATCTCTAGGAAATGGGGAACCATGGAAGATAATTAAGAATATGAGTGGGAGGATAAAGAAGAATGTGAAGGGGGGAAATTTAGACATTTTTTATTCTCCTAAAGATCTTTGTGTTCTTTGGCTGAAATGGGTTGAAGTTCAGTGAGGGGGTGGAAGGAAGACACAGGAATCCCAGTAGCAAACTATTGATTGTAGTTGAATAAAGAGTAACAGGGCATCTGTGATGGGAATGTAATGAACGGATACAAGAGCTACTTAAAAGTACTCATAATGTATGTTTTCCAAGTCGAATAACTTTAAAATAGCTAGTAATATATACTTTTGAATGACTGATTGCTGTGTGCATGGCATGTAACAAATGCTTTGTATGCATGGTAACTTTTCGTATGATAACCTGTGTGGATGGTATTATATCACTCATTTTGCAGAAGAGGAAACAATCTCAGAGACTAATATTTATAATTATAATAATGATGGCAATATTAATTAAAGCTTACTGAAAAGTTAGTAGTGTACTCTAAGTATTTTTGCAGACATTTGGTTATTTAATCCTCACTACAAACCTACAGAGTGGTTACTGCTATCATTTTTATCCCTATATTACACATTAGGGAATAGAAGCCTAGAGAAAAAGTTAAGGACCTTGCCCAAGATGACTGAGCAGCTAATAAAGACTGGAGCCAAGAAAACTCAGGTTATACTTGCTAATTGTTTTACCTTCCAATTTTTAATCCATGCCCTATATTGTTACTTTATAATAAACAATGTTGAATTAGTAATCTCTTTTTTGATATGACCATGATACCTGTAATTACTTTAATACTACTTTAGAGTCAAGCCCATGTGGAGCAGTTTCATCGGAAGACACACAGCACACACAGTGGCATATTGGAACTCTCGAATATTAAGAAAAATGTGGCACAGCTTTCATCGAATAACCCTTTTTTCTTGGCCTCTCCCCTAGCCCTAAGTGTTTCTTATTGTAATATATATATATAGATAGATAGATATAGATATAGATATAGATACAGATAAAATGGGCCACCAGATTCTTCTGCAAAATATCAAAACAAATGATCCCGTGGTTAATTGTATTGGTTTGGAAATCAGAAAGACTGAAGTAGAATCCTTGTTCTTCCACTTGTAGTTTCTTTTATCTGGGCTACATTACTTTAGACCTTACAACTCTGTTTCCTCATCTATAAAGCAAGAATGATAATACCCACCTAAAAGTTATCACAACAATTATTTGAGACATTGACCACACCTGTTTAGGATGTACACAGGATTTTCATTTAATTTTATGACTGTGAATGCCCTTATAAGATAGGAAGAATTGGCAGTTTGGGCAATAATACAGAGAAACATTTAACTATGCAATTGAACTTAGGAAGGTTCATCACCAATTTTACTCTCAAAGGAAAGATAGAGACTTGTGCAAGACCTAGCAGTGGATCCCAGAAACTGTTCTCTATGTTTGTGCTTGGGTGAAATAGCTGGTGACCTATATCATTTAATTTTTGTATTTGTGTGTTTGAAATGTAGTAATTTTTTGTTTTCATTCTCATGATTTTTTTTTCATTATTAGGAGGTGTCTCCTGGCCAAAGCATGGTATCTGGTGTCAGAAAGCTGGGTCCTACCATTTGCTTAATCTCTATGAGCCCCCAATTTTTTAACTGTCCAATTAGCTAATGATATTCATGAATTATCTTTTGAAGCATTGGGATAAGGATAAATTATTTTATTACTATGTCTGAAAAGTTGGAAAGTAATGAGTAGTATATGTGGAAAGTAACAATCTTTAATAAAACATCAGCAGTATTGAAAAACTTACCTCAGCTCTCTTAGATGATCTTAATGATGTTTGAGGGTATTCAGAAATAGTTCCGTCTTCAAACTGGCCTCTTCTTGTAATATGTAATTTTCAGTATGAGAAATGTGTCACACTTGGGAAGAGCCTATTCAGATAATTCACTCTTAACCCAATAGTTATTAAGTAATTGTATACATTGAATGTATCCACTTTTGGGGGCTATATATAACTCCATGAGTTTTATAACTCCACGAGTCTACTAAAATGAGTGTTCTTGTGAGTCCAAATCTTTACATCTAGCCTAAAGCCTCAAAACTTTTTCACAGATAATTTGTTTGAAATGTGTTTCCTGGTTTTGAATTTAGAATGGATTCACTTAAGACACTACAGAGAAATGATCTATATATGGCTCTGGTCCTGCAGGGCAAGAGGCAAACAGTGTGGAGAAATCACATTCAGGTGGTTCACTCTGCCTACAATGAATTTTGCTCTGGAGAGGTGGAGAAAAACATTTTCACCTTGCCCCGTATGGATAGTTAAAGAGGTTTCCATCAAGGTTCAGGGACCTCGTCTTGTAGTTCTTGTTTCCTCTCCCAGGAATTAATTATCTCTTTTGATGAAGGGCTTTGTCTTAAAAAAAAAAAAAAAAGAAAAGAAACAGTATTCTAAAGAGACATGTTGAGAAACACTCATTCTTATGTGGGGAATTGTATTCCCTACACTTGGAACCTAAGACTGTTAGTCTCTTTCCTCTATGTCCTGGATTTTTAAGAAAGCTGTGGAGTATAACAAATAGCATGAGGACATGAGGAGTTAGAGAGGAGAAGGGAGTTGGGGGAATTTGGAAGGGGAGGTGAACCATGAGAGACTATGGACTCTAAAAAACAATCTGAGGGGTTTGAATTGACGGGTGGGTGGGAGGTTGGGGTACCGGGTGGTGGGTATTATAGAGGGCATGGATTGCATGGAGCACTGGGTGTAGTGAAAAAAAATGAATACTGTTATGCAGAAAATAAATAAATAAATTTAAATAAATAAATAAATTTAAATAAATTAAAAAAAAAAAAAAGAAAAGAAAGCTGAGTGCCATGTGAATAGCAAGGTGCCATAATTCCAGCGGTGCTGTGATGTGGTTTCCCTACAGGCTAATATCACAGAAGTTTCTTTTTACTCATTTATATTAAACCTTTATTGGAAAACCACAACTGATTGCTTGACAGCTAGAGCAGTGAAAGCAAATGGAAATGGCTGCTATTTTAAAGTTCTTGGCTCTAATAGCTCTTTTTCTTTGATTTATTGAAGAATCACGAACAAACAAAATTGTGTGCATTTAAGATGTATAACTTGATATGTTAACATAAGAATGCATTGTGAAATAATCATCACAAAGAAACTATTTAACATTTTCATCACTCACAGTTACTATTTGTGTGTGTGTGTGTTTGTGTAGTGAATAGTTAAGATCCACTCTTTCAGTAAATTTCATATATACGATAGAGTATTGTTAACTACATCACATTGCTGTATAATTATCCATTTTGCATAAGTGAAACTTTCTTTCCCTTGATCAATGTCTTTCTATTTGTCCCTCCCCCAGCCTCTGGCAATACTCATTCTGTTCTCTGCTTCTGTAAGTTTGACTATTTTAGATTCCACATCTAAGCAGGATAATGTAGTATTTTACTTTCTTTCTCTGATTTATTTCACTTAGCATAATGTTCTGCAGGTTCATCCAGGTTGTCACAAATGGCGTTTCCTTTTTTTAAAAGGTTATATATTCCATTGTATATATGTTTCACATTTTCTTTATCCATTCATCCATCAAGGAACATACAGGTTGTTTCTCTGTCTTCCATATCTTGGTCATCATGAATGAAATTAGATGTAGAATAAATTCCCTAAATGTATGTTTTTTTATTTTTGAGAATAACTAGCTATTCTAGGCACTTTTGAAGTTCTACATTTCTGAATAAATTTCAGAACAGATTTATCAATTTTTCCAATAATCCTGTTGGGGTCTTGATTGAAATTACATTGAAAATTTAGAAATAAAATGGTAAAAAATGGGTTTTTTATTTTATCAACATGGTACATCTCTCCACTTATGTATTTAATTTTTTTAGCAGTGTTTTCTAGTTTACATACACAGATGTTGAATATATTTTAAAAATGTAACCCTAACATTTCATTTTTAAAAAATAGTATTGGACATAATTTCAATTTCTAATTGTTTAATATTATTGCAGAAATATAGTTGATTTTTTATATAGATTCACAAAGTATGACTTTGCTAAGTTCACTGATTAGATCAACTATTTACCTTAGCACACTTAATATTTTCTCTGCACACAATTATGCCATCTGCACAAAAACATTTTTATAATTTTGCTTCTTCTTTTCTTATTTATTTGAGAGAAAGAGAGAGAAAACTAGTGGTGAGAAGGAGCAGAGGGAGAGAGAGAGACCAGCAGATTGCCTGCTTAGTGGGGCTTGATTCCAGGACAGAGAGAGCATGACATGAGCTGAAGACAGATGCTTAACCAACTGAGACACTCAGGTGCCCCAGCTTCTTTGTTTCTAATCTCTGTGTGTTTTATTCCTTTTTATTTTCTTGTTTCAATGGCTAGACCTAGAGTACAATATATAATAGTAATAGTGAACGTATATCTCTACCTGTCTCCAAGATCAAGAGTGGCATGCTCTTAGGGAGGGAGTATTCATCATTAATGGGATGACAGTTACAGATTTTATAAAAATGTTCTTTATCAGGCCAAAAAAATAATGATTTATTGTTCATTTGCTAACTTCTAAAAGAAATCTTAAATCTGGGTTGAAATTTACCAATTTCTATGCATCTTTTGACGTGATCATGTAGTTCTTCTTTATTCTGTAGTGCCTTATACTGAGGGATGGTTGGATGTTCAAACTCTGTATTATTATGGTGCATTATTATTTTTAGAAACTACTGATGGAATCGACTAACTGGTATTTTGTTAAATGTCTTTTGAACATGTTCATAATGGATATGTGTTTGTCAATTTCTTTCTTGTAATGTCATTTAGTATTTAGGGAATGCAGGGTCATATAATGAGTTGCATAATGTTTTATCCTCTATGTTTGGAACGAGTTTGTATGGGATTAGTTTTATTTATTTATTTATTTATTGGGTCTGTCATTTTTTTTATCGAACATGTTACAAAAATGTTTTAGTCAAAAAGACCAAAGTTCATGTCATCATCACACTCCTCAGATTCTTCTTTCTCTTCCCAGTTTCTTCTCCTCAGCTGAGGCAGTGATGGAAGAGAGAGAAGGACCTCCTGCTGATGCAGAGGGAGCTGCTGGGCAGGTTCACCTGCCCTAATGTTGTTGGGGAAGCTCCTGATGACATTGTCCAGGGCCTTTACAAACAAGCCTGGCCAGAAAGGTTCTACTGTCTGCTTAAATGATGTCATTGATCTTTTCCACATTCACCATATTGTGGTGCAGGATGAGGGCTGAATAGATGCAGGTAAGGCCTAAACACAGGTGATAGTGTGTGCAAGTGCTGGGTGGGCCCTGCTGGGTTTGGTGCTAGTTGCAGCATGAAGTTAGGGCCTCACCACAATGTAGACTTACCCTTTTCTGTATGACTGAGAATCTTAGCAGTAGCTAAGGAAAACAATAATACTTATTTCTATAAAATACCTAGTAAGTAAAAAAATATGTAATTAAAAAGTGAAGCCTTTAGGCCTGGAGTTGGTTTTGAGAAGGATTTTAACCACACATTGTATTTCTTTACTGATATAAGACTATTCTGGTTTTCTATTTCTTCTTCAGTCAGATTTAGTAATACTTTTAAAATAATTGGTTTTTAGGTTGTTGGATTTTTTGGCTTTAATTTGTCATAATATTTCCTACTATCCTCTTAGTGTCTGTAGAATCTGTAATGCTGTATTAGCTTTTATTATTTTTTTTTTTTTAAGAGAGAGAGTGTGTGTGCACATGTGTGAGTGGTGGAGGGAAGGGCGAAGGGAGAGAAAGAGAGAGAGAATCTTAAGCAGACTCCACACCCAGTGTGGGTCCTAACCCTGGCTCTATCTCACAACACTGAGATCATGACCTGAGCTGAAATCAAAAGGTGGACACTTAATTGACTGAGCCACCCAGGCGTCACATCTTTTATTCTTTATATGAGTAATTTGCCTATATTTTTCGCTCTTATCCTTTCTCACATTTCCTCTGTCCTTGTCCCCTCCTCCTCACTATTCTGGCTAAGACATTGTCAATTTTATTTAAGCTTTTCAAAGAACCAGCTTTTTGTTTCATTGATTTTTTTCTACTATTTTTCATTTTTGGTTTAATCAGTTTTTATTCTTATCCTCATTATTTCCTATCATCTACTTTCTGCTTACTTTCCTCTTATTTTTCACCTCTTTAGGTCAAAATCTTTGATAATTGATTTTAGACATTATTTTTTTCTAATATATACATTTAATGGTCCAGATTTTCATCTAAGGACTTTTAATACTTTTAGATATTCTGATATGTTGTGCTTTCAATTTTATTTCCTTCAAATTTTTTTTTGTCTTGTGATTTTCTTTTTTAATTGAGGTAAAACTCACACATCATAAGAGTTAAGATTTTAAACATTTAAAACTTCACAATTCATCACAAATGTAGTACATTTACAATGTTGTGCAATCATCACCAACTATCTAGTTGCAGAACATTTTTATCACTCAATATCAGTTAAATAGTCAATTTCTATTTCTCCCCTTTCCTAGCCCCTTGTAGTCACTAACCTGTTTTCTGTTTCTACAGATTTGTTCATTACAGATATTTTATATGCATAGAATCATACAGTATATGGATTTTGTGTCTGCCTTTTACTTAGCATAATGTTTTCAAGGTTCATCCATGTTGTAGCATGTAACAGTATTCTATTACTCTCTATGGCTGAATAATAATCTACTGTATGGGTATACTACAATTTAGTTATCCATTGATCAGTTGATAGAAATTTGAACTGTTTTAACCTTTTAGCTATTGTGAATGTTGATGCTATGAAAATTTTTGTACAAATATGTTTGAACACCTGTTTTTAAACTGATAAGAACAGATACTACACTTGATCTTAGCCAAAAGGCCGAGAAGCGATGAACACCTGTTTTTAATTCTTTTGAGCATATATCTAGAAGTAGAATTGCTGAGTGGTATGATAATTTTATATTAAATTTTGAGGAACCACCAACTGTTTTTCCACATCTCTAGACCATTTATTTATTTATTTATTTATTTATTTATTTAATTTATTTACAGAGAGAGAGAGAGAGAGAGAGAGAGAGAGTAAAAGCAGGGAAGGAAGCAGGAAAAAGGAGAAGAAAGCTTCCACTGGGCAGAAAGCCTGATTCCAGGGCCCTGGCATCATGACCTGAGCTAAAGACAAATGCTTAACTGATGAGCCAGGCAGGTGTCCCTCTAGATCATTTTACATTCTTATAAGTAATGTATCAGATTTCTAATTACTCCTTCCTTGCCAACACTTATTTATTTCCTTTTTTGGAAAAACATATGGCTACTTGAAGGATGTTTGTTATCTTATTGTGAGTTTTATTTGAATTCCCCTGATTTGCAAATACAGATGGTTCTTTCTGTTCAATTTGGGTGCCTTTTATTATTATTTTCTAAACCTAAATTCCATGGTAGGAACTTGTAATGAAATGTTGAATGGAAGTATTTAGAGTAGACACTCTTGTATTGTCCTGACTTTACGAAGGAGGCTTTTTGGTGGGGTGTAGTTGTTTGCTGGTTTAGTGTCTGTCTGAACTATTTTTGAGAAGACTAGAGGTCTTACTGAAATAAAGAAGAAAAAATGATATAGTTTGGAAGGGAATTAAACTATGGATTTCCAAACTTTGTGGTTTTCTATGTAGAAAAATTATGACTGCATAAGTGAATGTAGCCATATTGCTGTATAAAAGGTCAATATATGAAAATATGTTCTCTGTACCAAGAATAAAAACATTGGAAAATAAAATTGCAAAACACTATTGACATTAGATAAAAATGAAAACACTTAGGAATAAACTCAACAGATTATGCAAAAGAGCTTTGGAAAGTTTATACTACCTGATTTCAAGACTTCATATAAAGATACAACAATCAACATAAGATAAATATATACAAATATATAGATATATAGAACAAAATAGAGAGTTCAAAAATAAGCCAGCACACATAGAATTAATCGACTTTCACAAAACATTGCCAAAAGAGTTATGGAGAAAGGAAAAGTCTTTCCACCAAAAGGTGCTGGAGTAAGTAAATATTCATTTGGATAATAATGAACCTTACCTTGTGAGTCACATCACATAAAAAATTAATTTGAGGTGAATCATGTACATAAGATAAGAGTAAAAGCTGTAAGTCTTCTAGAAGAAAGCTGGAGCATATCTATGAAGACTTGGGTTTAACAAAGATTTAAGTTAACATCAGTTAGTTTTAGAATTTAAATATCAATATCCAAACATCACCTATTTTAGAAGAAAATACAGGTGAATATCTTTGTGACCTTGAGGTGTGCAATTTTTTTCTCAAAGAAAATAAAAAGCCTTTTTTCATAGATAAAAGATATATAAACACCAATATTTAAACTCTGAAATGCTGTTAATGGGAAGAACCTTGAAGTAAATGTAAGGACTAGAAAACATCTGCAAGATATTTAAGTTACAAATGATTATTGCTTACAATAATAATGACCTTATGTAAGTTGAAAACAGAGACAATTGGAAAATGGGCCAATGATACTAACAGGCATTTCAGCCAAAAGAAAGATGTGGTGAATAAACATGTGGAGTGATAATCAGCTTAATAGTAATTTTGGAAATCCCAAGGAAACCCACAATGAGATAACATTCTACAGTTGTTTAATTTGCAAAAATTAAGAAGTTCGAGACTACCATGTGATCCAGAGGATATGAACAAATGGGATGTATTTTACATTGCTGCTGGAAGTATATATATATATATATATATATATTTTTTTTAAATATTTTATTTATTTATTTGACAGAGATCACAAGTAGGCAGAGAGGCAGGCAGAGAGAGAAAGGAGAAAGCAGGCTCCCTGCTGAGCAGTAAGGCCGATGCGGGGCTCAATCCCAGGACCCTGGGATCATGAGCTGAGCAGAAGGCAGAGGCTTTAACCCACTGAGCCACCCAGGAGCCCCTGCTGAAAGTATATATTAATGAAACTATTTTGGAAAATAATTAGGCATTATCTAATTATCTTGAACTTCCAATAACTTTGATTTATAGGTTCAACTCCTACATACATGGGCATCTGTAATTGTGTACCAGAGTTGTCACAGCAGTCTGTCAGTAATACTGAAAACCTGGAATTACACAGAAGTCTGTCAACCAACATCAGCTGAAAACAGATTCTTAAAATTTTGGTGGAAATTTCATCTCAAGTTTGAGATTTTTTTCTTCTGGTAGGAATATGACTGTCAAATGTCTACAATAGTCAGACTGTGGAAAGGACTGAGATGTCCATTGACAGTGATGGTCAAACTGTGGAAAGAGCCAAGATTGTCCATCAATGAATGGATAAAGAAGATGTGGTATATATATATACACAATGGAATATTACTCAACTATCAGAAAGGATGAATATTTACAATTTACATTGATGTGGATGGAACTGGAGGGTACTATGCTGAGCAAAACAAGTCTGTCAGAAAAAGATAAGTATCATAAGGTCTTAACTCATATGTGTAATGTAAGAAACAGGGCAGAGGATCATAGGGGAAGGGAGGGAAAACAGAATGGGAAGTCATCAGAAAGGGAGAAAAACCATGAGAAACTCTTAACTATAGGAAAGAAACTGAGGGTTGCTTGAGGGGACGTGAGTGAGGGATTAGGTAACTGAGTGATGGGCATTAAGGAGGCACATGATGTGATGAGCACTGGGTGTTATATGAAACTGATAAATTATTGAACACTACATCTGAAACTAATGATGTACTATAGTTGGCTAATTGAATTGAAATTTAAAAAAAGGAAAGAAAAAGAAATATGGCTGCCATTCATTCATTTATTAATTCCCATGGGTCTATTTAACCCTCAAAACAATAAGATGTACTGTTAGTCCCTTTTTGGAGATGAGAAAAATTAAGTCTGAGAAAGCTAAATAACTTATTTCAAGGTAAGAAAACACTTGACACTGCTTAAATTGGAGGCTGGGTCTGTGTTTATGTGAGGTCCAAGTGCTTTAAGTTGTCTTTGTTCCTCTTTCAAATGAGCCAGTTATAATTGGGGTTTTTCAGTTGCTTGATGTATTTTAACTCTTCTGCTCAAGTAATTTTCAGCTAATTGATAGTGACAATGAAAGCTTATAGTCAACTTGAATATGTGATTGGAAAAGTACAATTGATTGGACTTACCTCTAACAGAATAAAACCACAAATGCTCTTGGTGGGCTCACACAGAGACCTTATTCATTGGTCACATTCACCACATGGTATAGTCCAGCTCAATCCCCTCTTCTATATATCTGTTCTCAACCTTGGTAGTGGTTTTTTTTTTTTTTTTTTTTTTGGCTCCAACTTAAACATCACTTTGTCCCTGAACATTCTACCTTCACCCCAGTTTAATGCATGTTCCCATCACAGCACTATGTTCTTTTTTATAATGCTCACCACTGTTTTTTTTTTAATAGTTGAATTCTTGCATGTGAGGGCAGTGACAATCTCTGGGCTATGGGGGCAGATATGTATTTAAATCCTAGTTTTATAGAGTGCCTGGGTGGCTCCATCAATTAAGCCTCCAAATCTTGATTTTGGCTCAGGTCATGATCTTGGAGTCCTGAGATTGAGACCTGTGTTGGGGGGTCTTCACTCAGTGGGGAGTCTGCTTCAGGATTCTCACCCTCTCCCTTTGCCCCTTGTCCCACTCCACACCTGCCTTCTCTTTCTCTGTGTCTAAAATTAAATAAATAAATAAATAAATAAACAAATAAATTTTAGTTCTGCCACTACTCACTTCTGATCTTGGGTATATTACCATACTCACAGTGCCTCAGTTTCCTCATCTGTAGAATGAAAATAAGAATAGTGCCCATCATAAAGCGTACCTCATGTAATGCATTTAATAAATGTGTAATGTGTTTAGCACTCAATAGTTAGTTACTGTCATTATTAACATTGAACAGCACTGTGCTTGGTACATTTTAGATGTTCCATGAATATTTATTGGAAAAAAAAATGAAACATCTAGGTTCTAACTGTAGCTTGATAATTATCTTATTCCTGTAGATCAATTCTAACCCTTGCAAAAAATGTCCTTCTGTGGTCAGAGAGAATATAGGAGGAAGGGAGAAGCATTTTGCTGCCATTTTGGCAAAGGCTGATAAAATTAACCACTCTTCCCTTGGGAAAACAGCATAGAGGTGAGTCACCACTTAAATAAAACTGGTGCCTTTTTACTGTGAGAACTGAAAGAGTTGAGAAACAGGACTCTGTGGATTCCTTGGCAGAGTGAACCACGAAGGCAGTGCCTTTCCCTGGCTATGTCTGTGGCTAGACATGGGGAGCTAGTGAAATGATGGGAGAAAGGGGGAGCATCCTCAGGACCAAAGTATGTAGCTCAGCACTGAGCATAGGTGTTCTGAAAAAAGGCTCAGAAGAATTGGCTTCAAGAGATTCCTCATCCCAGAGACTTTTAGTCAACTGCTGATGTTTTGGTAATTGGATTTTCTTTTTGGCTCTAGAAATGGCTGCCATGTTCTTAGTCTATATTAAGTCTCTCACACCAAGTTCTGCAGAAAAAACTTAAAAAACCTATAGATTTCTGTGAATACCATAGAAATAGAAATGTGCTAAGTTGCTGAAATCTCCCCCACACCCCCAACCCAAATTACATTTAAATACAAAGTGAATGTGTCTACTCTCTGGGTTTGCTTATTATCTGAACAAGTCAGGCCAGGGTGAGAAGTCCCAGACATGCAAGATATGGGGAGGATTGGTATGTAAGAAGAGCACAATTTTCTTCTTTTTTTTTAAATTTAAAGATTTTTAATTTATTAATTCGACAGAGAGAGAGAGACAAGCAGGCAGAGCGGCAGGCAGAGGGGGGCGGGAAGCAGGCTCCCCACTGAGCAGAGACCCCAATGCAGGGCTCGATCCCAGGACCCTGAGATCATGACCCAAGCCAAAGGCAGAGGTTTAAACCACTGAGCCACCCAGGCACCCCACAATTTTCTTCTTTTTGATTTTACTTCAGAATTTTCTTTTCTGGAGACACTTTTTTTTTAACTGTAAGTTTACATAAATTAACATGACCAAGACTCTAGTTTTCTATACCTTGGATTGAATGGAGTTTAAGTATTCTTGAGTCTGCAAAGGACCAACTATCGACAAGACAATTGTTTACAGCCCTCAGCACTGAGTTAGGCAAAAATGACTCTTTTTTTTTTTTTCCTGGTAAGTTTGTATGTAAGGATAACCTATGACTTCTTGATTTGTCAGCATTTTTCTCTGATGTTGATCCTGAGGGCTATAATCAGCAAACAAGCTTGATAAAAAGTTTAGACTTCAAGTACAGCGGTTATTGGAAATTTTACAATATACTTAGTAAGTCTTTCTTAGATGACTTCGTAGTATGTCTACTTTTCTCTGCTTGTCTTTTTTTTTCTCTTTTCCTTTTTGGTTTTATGTTTTCTCCTCTTTTCCCTTTCTGTCTCTATATCCCCTTTGATGCTCTCTCTCTCAAATGCTTTCTAATATATTGGCTATCACTGTGGATGTAAAATTGCATAGGATTATAAAACTAGTAAAGCACAACACTGTACAAAGCCTTTATTTGAATAGTGGGCAGGATCTACATTTAGATTCCTGTTTCCTGGAAAAATCTATACTTAGTCTAAGAGTCAAATTTGGAAGTACATTATTTTATGTTTAGGATATGTCTTCAGCAAATCAATTAATGAATAGACAATAAATACCAAAAACAAAGCAAGCAAATAAACAAAAAGTAAGTATTTATATTAAAGATTCTTTTAGTCACTTGCTGTAATTTTTTTAAAGATTTTATTTATTTACTTATTTATTTGACAGCCAGAGATCACAAGTAGGCAGAGAAGCAGGCAGAGAGAGAGGAGGAAGCAGGCTCCCTGCTGAGCAGAGAGCCCCATGTAGGGTTCGATCCCAGGACCCTGGGATCATGACCTGAGCCAAAGGCAGAGGCTTTAACCCACTAAGCCACCCAGGCGCCCCATAAAAATTTTTTTTTAATCTGATGACCTTTCTTTTTGACATTTGTCACTGTTTTTCTTTCTTCTTTCTTTCTTTCTTTCTTTCTTTCTTTCTTTCTTTCTTTCTTTCTTTCTTTCTTTCCTTCTTTCTTTTTTTAAAAGATTTTATTAATTTATTCGACAGAAAGAAAAATAGCAAGAGAGAACACAAACAGGGTAAGTGGGAGAGGGGGAAGCAGGCTTCCTGCTGAACGGGGAGCCCAATGAGGGACTTGATCCTGGAACCCTGGGATCATGTCCAGAGCTGAAGGCAGATGCTAAATGACTGAGCTATTCAGGCATCCCTGTCACTATTTTTCTTATTCTCCTGTTTCTTCTAACTTGTTCAGCTTACATTTTCAGAATCTTTGCCTTTTGGAGATGTTCAGAGACAATTTTGAAATATTTCTTTGGTGATGCTCCTGTGAGAACAATAAAACCATATTAGCAATAATAGTAAATTTAAAATTATTTAACCTCACAACACTCCTAAATACAGGTATATTTAGTCCCTACTTAAACAGATGAAAAAAATTGAGGCACAAAGAGATAAAATAAATTGATGTTGTATAGTTAGTTAGTTAGGGGTGCATCCCAGATTCCAAGCTGTCTTTGGATTTTAAACCCATTTCTCTTTGCTCTTTTTCCTTTATTTCTGTCCCTCTTTCCATTGCCTCTTGTTTATCTTCTCCCTTTCTCAGAGAATGCTTTATGAGTGTTTACTTTTTGGGAATACAAAAATGAGTAAGATTACAATTTCAGTAAGGCACATTTTTGCCTTCAAGGATACACCCTGTTGAAGAAAAAAGAAGAGTAGGAGACAATGTGGCCAGTACTCTAAGGGCCATTTGCCACCTTCTCTGATATTGGGAGGTGCTAGCAATACCATTTTTAGTCCCAAGGAAGCTGAGAAGCTACCAAACAGAGAAAGTAGGAAATAAATATGGCTTGTGAAAGAATTTTTATATGTCTTTGAGTCTTTTCATTTGACCTCAATTAGAACAAATTAGATTTTTCACTGGTAAACATGTCCAGCAATGTTGGAGGTAAAATAGGTAAATCTTTGGGTATAAATGAAGGTACCACATGTATGGCTATCTCATGGATTGGTTCTTCCATATTGTTGCATGATATTTTTGTGATTTTAAACGTTATACATTTTTGTTGTAGAAAATTAAAATAAGGAGTACCTGGGTGGCTCAGTTGGTTAAGTCTCTGACTCTTGTTTTCAGCTTAGGTCATAATTTCAGGGTCATGGGTTTGAACCTGCCTTAGGTATGGAGCCGGCTTAAGATTCTCTCTCTCCCTCTGCCCACTTGTGCTGTCTCTCTCTTTCTCTGTCTCTGTCTGTAAAAAAAAAAAAAAAATCAGGAAATTATAAAGAACAAAACAATACCATCTATATTGTTATTTGTAATAATATAAGAAAATGAGACAGTTGATAGAATTTTGTGCATGTTTTTGCCTTCTGTAAAACTAGAAAAATAAGGCACTCCATGAATATTTATTCATTAGGTAAAGATGTCTTTATTGAGGATGAGTGTGACTTTCTTTTCAGGGAAGTCACTTGTCGCTTAGACTGAATTGATGGAGTGCTCGCTTCGGCAGTGCATATACTAAAACTGAATTGATGGAGAAGATGAGTAATGTGACAGAATTCATCCTCCTGGGCTTGACTCAAAATGTGGACCTTCAGAAATTGTCATTTGTTGTGTTTTTAATTGTCTACTTGGTCACTTTGGGAGGCAACTTACTCATCATGATCACCATCAGCACCAACAGGACCCTGGAAACTCCCATGTACTTCTTCCTGTGTTACTTATCTCTTATAGATGGCTGCTGTTCTACCTCCATGACCCCTAAAATGCTTGCTGACACTCTTACTGTGAGAAAAATAATCTCTTTTAGGGGATGTATGACTCAAGTCTTTGCTGAGCATTTTTTTGGTGCTGCTGAGATTATCCTTCTCACAGTGATGGCCTATGACCGCTATGTGGCCATCTGCAAACCCTTGCAGTATACAACCATCATGAGTCAACAGGTGTGTAGCCTCCTTGTGGGAGTGGCCTGGGCTGGAGCTTTTGTCCATGCCACCATTCAGATCTTCTTCACAGTCTGGCTGCCCTTCTGTGGCCCCAATGTCATAGATCATTTCATGTGTGACTTAAATCCTTTGTTGAAACTCGTCTGCATGGACACTCATATCCTTGGTCTCTTTGTTGCTGCCAATAGTGGGTTCATCTGTTTGTTAAACTTCCTCCTTTTGGTGGTCTCCTATGTAGTCATTTTGCACTCCTTAAGGACATACAGCTTGGAGGGGAGGCGTAAAGCCCTCTCTACCTGTGTCTCTCACATCACCGTGGTAATATTATTCTTTGTGCCCTGCATATTTGTGTATCTGCGTCCAGTGATCACCTTTTCCATTGATAAAGCTGTGGCTGTGTTTTATACCATGATAACTCCCATGTTAAACCCTTTAATCTATACCTTGAGAAATTCAGAGGTGAAAAATGCTATAAAGAAGCTCTGGATCAAAAGTTGACTTCAGTGGAGAAATAATCACAATGGTGATTTGTGATAAAATGGCTTTATCTTTTAAATGGGAAAGAGAAAATATAATTTGTATGGTTCAGGGCCAAGCGAACACTATAAGTAAAAGTATTTTGATGTTGGCATATAAATTCTCTGAGGAAAGGCCCTGGCAGGAAATTATGATTTAAAAATATCCCATTTAGATTATTTATTGCCATTTAGTTGCCAAATTTTGATTACTTTCAGAATCAGTTGGAATTCTTATTAAAATGCACATTTCCAGGATATAGGCTCTAGAGATTTTAATTCAGTGGGACTGTTCCTGGATTGGCATATTTGCATTTTAAACAAATTATGCAGATATTTCTAAGCAGGTGATGTATACATACACTAAGAGCAATAGTGCTTTAGATTATGTTTGCATCATTGGCCTATTAACAGATCACCTTGTTAAAGCATTTCCTGGGAAGTATCTTCCATAGCAGATGCTATGAGCCTCATGAAACTCAATTCTTCATAAGTCATACAATGCAAGATCTCTACCTTTTCCAAAAATGTAGTATTCTGTGAAGATATAAAAGCTTTCTGTATTCTTTATCTTCACTTTCCATACTTTTGAATCTTTTGCTACATCTGGTCTGATTCTCTCTTTTCCTCTTTTACATCCAAAGAGAAGGACTATTATTCTCGCTGGATTATTTGGACCAAAATTCATTGCTATTAGTAACTAGTCATTTACATTGGGAACATTCTTTCCATTATTTTGCTATGTAAAGGAGATTTTATATGCACATTTGGAAGAATGGGTTTAGTATATTACAATCATTAAGAGAATAGTTCTAAGTAAGATAGTTCTGAGATCAAAACTTAGTTTTGCCACATACAGTGTGAATTTTAGCAAATCATAAATTCTTTGAGTTAAAGGATTGTGTTAGAGATATTATCAGGATTAATAAATAATTCTTGTGAATCTCTTATTACCAATAAATTCTTGATAACTGTTAGCTATTATGAAATTTATTACTGGAATCTCTATAACATTACAGAATTACTTAGTCTATTTTTAAGCATTAGAATGGATAATGCATAGTTTCTTTATACCTTCTGTGAGGAATAATACTTGGAGCTCACTGGCCTTGTAAAATTCTTGGGGGCTGGAATGTTTCCTAACATCCTTTGCCATTACTTTCCCACAATCTCCTGTTTTTCTCATTTCCATTGTCCTTATGTTTCCTAGGCCTTGGGGTGGTCCATTTATGGGTATGACTTTCTTCTGAAGAGTCTGAATTGAAGGGCCAAAGAAGTCATTTTATTATGGACCTGAGGTCAACAATATCAGGCAACTGCTATATGAACGGAATTAAGTGAGATATTTGTTTAGAGAAGGTGGTGTGGTAGTGCAATGTTATTTTACTTTTCTATAACATTTTTTTTATTTGTAAAAATGGTAACAATAATAATACCTATTTCATAATATTTTGGGATATTTAAGTAGGCTTATATGTTAAGTGCTTATGAAAGTTCCTGGAACACAGTATACATTAAAAAAGTATATTTAGGGGCACCTGGGTGGCTCAGTGGGTTAAGCCTCTGCCTTCAGCTCAGGTCATGATCTCAGGGTTCAGGGATTGAGTCCCGCAGCAGGCTCTGTGCTTGGCAGGGAGCCTGCTTCCTCCTCTCTCTCTCTCTGCTTGCCTCTCTGCCTACTTGTGATCTTTCTCTGTCAAATAAATAAAATCTTTTTTAAAAAAAGTATATTTAAAAGGGAAAAAATCCTGGTGTTGGCCCTACTCTTAATATGGACAGATTTTTGCTTATATCTCTTGAACTTGCAAGACCCTTATAATGTCTGGGTCAGGACCTCTATGGATCTTGCCTTGGTCCCTGTCTTTTAGGTGAAAATGACATCTCCTTGTATGACCAATACTATGTCAGATAACGTTTCCCTTGAGCTTTACATAAGAGTGTTACCGACTTTTAGGTTATCATTCAGCCTCAGAAAGTTAGTGCTTGTGGCAGTTTTGGGTGATGTGAAGTAAACAGAATTCGTAGTGAATTCTGTCTTATTAGGTTTTTGTTACATGTGAATTTCATCAACTCTCAGGATTTTATTTTAATCTTAGTTCACATGGACAGTGAAATGGTAATAAATTTTTCATACTATAGTTTTAAGCATTAGATGAGACATTGTATCTGAAATATCCAGGGCAATGCTTGTCACTCGGTTACTTAATAAATGTCATTGTCTTTGTTGCTCCCTCACTCATTTGTTTGTGTTCTATTTCTATCTGACTTAAAAAAGAAAGCCCTCTGATTTATACACATTATTCAGCTCCATGTAGATATTTCTGTTAAGAGATCATGAGGAACTTCAAAATTCTGAGAGTAAAACCTGCAGAATTACACAAGATGGATGAGATTCACTCTAAAAAATTCACCTTAAAAATGTGAATGTCTCCAAAGTTACAATTAGGTTAAGGAAGATACCAAAATTTAATACACTTTTTATTACAAATAAAAATCTGTAGTATAAAAATTAGTAATTATAGTAAAAGTGATTCCCTACTTATTACAATTTGGCTGATGCTACAAAGGCAAGTTACTGTTTAATCCCCTAAGATCTCTATGAAATAGATGATGTTATTTCTGCTTTCTAGAAGAGCTGAAGTGTGGAAAATTTCAATAATTTATGGTAGGTCATACTAGAAAATGCCCAAGATGGGATTTAGAACTTGCACTCTTAAACACTATGATGTACTTCATAACAATGACAGATGACATAACACTTTCTAGTGGAGGGAAATAGGCAGTAAGCAAGTTAACATATATAAAAAATGTTACATTTAAGGAGAAAAGTGCTTAAAAATTGAAGGATGTGATGTGATAGTGAATCAGAAGGCAGGGTCCCTCTCCAAGCTTTGAGTTCAAGAAAGACCTCAAAGCAAGAATTTATAGTGTTTATCTGTGTTTAGGCATGAAAGACAGTGAGCTGAAAGGTCACAAGTAAAACCACTAGAGGGGAGTCTCTGTATTCAGGAAGAGGAGTTCTATCTGACATGGGTGAGTGTCATTAACTGCTCTCTTCTGACTCGGAGATCACCTTAAACTTACAATTATTTTAGTGATAATTAAAATGAAGATGAAGTGAGGTGAGCCTTGGTGGCTCTACGGTTAAACATCTGCCCTCAGATCAGGTCATGATCCCAGGGTCCTGGGATCGAATCTCATGTCAGACTCTGTTCAGCAGGGAGCCTGCTTCTTCCTTTCCCTCTACCTCTTCCCTCCTGCTTGTTCTCTCTCTCGCTCTCCTCACAAGCTCTCCCTCTTTCAAATAAATAAATAAATAAAATCATTTAAAAAATCAGGATAAGTCAGTCACTTATGGTTTGTCTCCCTCCCAATTCCATCTTGTTTCATTGATTCTTCTTCTACCCACTTAAGCCCCCATGTTGCATCACCACTTCCTCATAAGTGACTCTTAATCTCACAAAACAAACTGAGGGTTGCTGGGGGGAGGGGAGTTGGGAGAAGGGGGTTGGATTATGGACATTGGGGAGGGTGTGTGCTTTGGTGAGTGCTGTGAAGTGTGTAAACCTGGTGATTCACAGACCTGTACCCCTGGGGATAAAAATATATGTATATAAAAAAAAATCAGGATAAGTGAAATAAAACATCTGTACTCAAGCAGTGACCTTTCCCCAGAACTTGTGTGTGCTTTCTGGCAGATGCTTTCTTTGGTGGACTTGGTATAGTCAATGACATTGGTCTCCACTTTGCCTCTTCATGGCTTCTTTATTTTCTACAATTTTTTCCCATGTGAAAACATTTGCTTAAATGGAACATTTATGTACAGTTGTCCCACTCAAGAACATCTCTTTGACCCTATCATTTTATTTTCTCCCTTTTTCACTAGCTCCAGCTGCAATGGCCTCATTTTTGCCTTTAGGCCTTTGAACTAGTTCTTTATTCCCAGTGATCTTCCTCTAGACTTCCTATGCCTGGGTCATTATCTCCACTCAGTCTGCAACTCAGCTGCACCTCATTAGAGGTCTTCTTTAACCACCTTGTAAAGCCACTCTCTATCTCCCTGAGTTATTTGGTCACATCACTCACAACTTCTCTATAGCACCTTCACCATCTGATTATCTGATTTACTCATTTATTCTCTCTCTCTTCCAATTAGAATGTAAGTTCCATGAAAGTAGATGCATTGGCTGTTTTGTTCACTACTGTGTTTCCAGCAACTAGAGTAGATTTGACACATAGTAAATGCTTCCTACATGCTTACTGAATAAAAGGCCATCATCTCCACTTAACTCCCTTAAGAATAAATGCATTTGTAAAGGTACCCTTGTTAACTGGGAGCTCCTGAAATTGGTGACTTTTCATTCTTGGTGATAAATTGAAATGGAGAATTTTAAATCAGTTAGTAGGTCAGCTGGGGTTCTTAGCTAATGATGCAGAATCTCTGTAGCTAACTTAAGTAGAAGGGATGTATAATATGCAATTAAATAACTTATGGCTATTTGGAAGAGTGGGAATCACAGATTCTAGGCTGAGCTATCAGGAAGTACTCGTAGAAGCACAGCTGACTGGAATGGCATGCTAAGGGAGCTACTGCCTGTCCCGTAATCAAGATCAGCCAGCCTTGTGATGGTACACACATTACTGACCTGAGAGCCACTCTGATGCTTGGAACCACCTAGGTAACCGACTTCCAATCCAAGACTTGCACACATACTGTTGGTTGACAGAACCCACCACATGCCTGCACCAAAGTGACAGGGTGACAGAGAAAGCAAATGAGGTTCTTTGGATTTTACATTGGAAAGTGGATAATATTTTGGAAACTAACATGTGCAGGATGCTTATAAGAGATATTTGGGCAGCCACATACTCTGGATGTGCACAGTGGAAGATGGGAGGTCACAAAATGGATTTCATTTCTCCCATAGTTTTTAATTTCCACAGAATTTAAGGGTGTCCCAGTCTCTGTCCTACATCTAGGGGGAAGAGCAAAAATCAAGGACCACAAGGAAGCTGAGAGCAGGAAAATTGTTGATACCATACAGTTATTCATATCATTTATTTTTCCCAAATAGGGGCTGTGCTTAGTTGTGGTTAGTGCTGAAGTAGAAACACAAATGGACAGCATGGTCTTTCACCTTCTTCGTTAGCATAGTGTAGCATTTGATGCAGTGGCGCTTCCCAAATATCTCTTCTGCCCTAACTTTGAGCTGTTTATTAGGAGGAAGATTTCCTCAATAAGAAACAAAATGCTTGTCTTACTTTAGTGACCCTAATCCTTTAAAAAAATCACCCCCAAATATATTGTGTACTACCATGCATCAAGCACTTTGCATACATTATATCATCCAGTCATTGTAATTCCCAGAAGTACATACTATTCTCTTAAAGCTAAAAAATGAGGCTTAGAGATATTTAAAATAAGGTTCTCAAAGTTATGCTATTATAATTAAGAAGACTAATTAATTCTGGTCAACTGTCCCCAACATATTTGGGATTCTGTTTAAAATCCACAATGGCTAAGTTCAAAATGGTACACTCATTCCATCCTGCCTCATATCTCTGTCTGTTTGGACCTTGGCACTTAATGCAGGTCCCCAGGCCATCCAGCTTATCCACATGCACTTACATGCTTCCTCTTACTGGATACACATCACTTTAAAAAACTAATAAACTTTATTTTTAGGAATGTTTTCAGCTTCTTGTTATTTGAGAAGAAAGTACAGAGAGTTCCTGTATAATCCTTGTTCCCACACATGCAAATTTCTCCCACTATGGACCTCTCATATGACAGTGGTACATTTTTTACAACTGATGAACTTATATTGAAACATTACTATCACACAAAGTCCATACTTTGCATTAGGGTTCTCTCCTGGTGCTGTACCTTCTATGGGTTTGGACACATGTATTATGACATGTACCCACCAGTAGTATCATAAAGAGTCGTTTCATGGCCCTAAAAATGCTCTGTGCATTGCCTGTTCATCCTTCCCTCTCTCCTAACTCCTTGATAGCCACTGATATTTTCACTGTCTCCATAGTTTTCCATATTTCCTTAGTTTCCACAATTTCATGTCATTGAAATCATTCAGTATGTAGCCTTTTGAGATTGGCTTCTTTCACTTAGTAATACACATTTGAGTCTCAGCTATGTCTTTTCCTGACTTAATAGCTCATTCTTTTAGAGCTGAATAATATTTATTGTCTGGATGTACCACAGCTTGTTTATCCACTCATCTACCAAAAGGTGTCTTGGTTGCTTTCATGTTTTGACAATTATGAATAAAGTTGCTAGAAATATCCAGGTATAGATTTTTTTTCTTCTCAACTTGATTAAAATATAACTGACATATAATATTTTATAAGTTTAACATGTACAATGAGATTTGGTATACATACATATTGTGAAATTATTACCACAAAAAGGTAAGTTAAAGCATTGGTCACCGCACATAATTACTTTTTTTGGGTGAGAATGTTTAAGATCTACTCTCAAATATATAACACAATATTGTTAACTATGTTACCATACTAATTATTAGATACCCTGACTTTATTTATCTTAAGCTGGAAGTTTGTAGTTTTTGATCAAAATCTTCCCCCTTTCCTATTTCCAGGTCCTGGCAACCAATGTTCTACTCTGGTTCTGAGTTTGACTTTTCTTCTTCACTTTTGAGGGATAATACACAGAGTACTAGAAATTTTGGTTGGTGTTTGTTTTTTCTCTCAACACTAAATACTTCACTCCATTCACTTCTTTCCTCCATGGTTTCTGAGGAAAAGCTGGATATAATCCTTGCCTTTGCTCCTTGTGGTGGTCCCAAACTACTGATAGTGATGATGTTGTCCAGGAATGCCTGTGGCACTCACCTGGGCCCATATTACTTGTAGCAAATCCCCACAGACATTTCCCCTGCTGAGGTGTTGTGGCTAGACTGGCTCTTGTGGTTCTTATTATGATTGCAGGATACACTTGACTGCAGTAGAAATAATCAGGGAACTTCAAAGTATGATTTATTATGTACTAGTCCCAGAGGGTGCATGGCATATCTGAGTGCCACACCACAGGTTGCAAGTAAAGAAAGCAGGAGAACACAGACCTGGTCCTCTGCCTTTATTAGGGTCTGGAGGTAGTGGGGAGGTAGTTAGGGTTTCGTGGGTTCAGTCTTTATTGGCTAAAGTAGAAGAGTGGAAATTAGAGCATAGAAAAGGAGAAGCAGGGTCATTCAAGTGGTCATTTATTGAAGTTACCCAGGGCTTTCTGAAAGAGGGAACTTCATGAATGGAGGTGACTTAATTCCTTATCCTGTTAATTTGCTAGTAGCAGTGTCATAAGTTGGCAATATGTTTATTCACGACGGATGCCTTTTGAAGTGGATGCTTCGGCAATCAAAAACTTAATGTCAAGCACTTACACTACAAGAGCTTAATGTCAGATACTCACCCTTCTACAGGTAAGAACTTTTTTCCTCTGGCTGTTTTCATGATTTAAAAATTTATTTTGATTTTCTGAAGTTTGATTATAACATACGTCTATAGTGTTTTGTTTGTTTGACATTCATCTTATGAGGTGTTCTCTGAGCTTCCAGAGACTTGGGATCAGTCATATTGCTTCAAATACTGCTTCTGTTCTTTTCACTTTTTTCTTCTTTTCCTGGTATTCCCATTACATGTATGTTACCCCTTGGATAGTTGTCCCAACTTTTTTGCATAATTTGTTCTGGTTTCTTTTTCAGGGACTGTATAGTTCAGCAGTAGTTCTTGTCCAACTTCTCCATAATGTAATAGGTCTGAAAGTATCCTTACATACAGATGCTCTTTTAAATTTTTTAAATTTGGGGGAAAATCATAGTGAATAAATAAAGCAAGAGTCAGTCTTGGACATACTCCAAATTGTATGACTCGATGATATATCTGGTTAGAAGGTGAAAAATGACCTGTGATACTTGTCTTTACTGGGCATAAGACACTATTCTCTTCAGGACTGTTATAACTCTTTCAGGAGGAGATTTCATGAATGTCCTCTCAAGATCTCAGTCCAATTAGTTTTGCCATACTAACAGAATAAAATGGCTCCAAAATGTGGATGGTGATTTTTCTTTTTTGAGGGTACTAAAAATAAGTTCATTTCTAGGGAAAAGTTTCCCTTTTGAAAGAGCCTGTTATTGACTCCTTGTGTTACATAGGTTTGCCTGCCTTTATAAATTACCCTAATATTTTTATAATAATTATATTATCATATAATTTATTATTATTCTAATTAATAATAATGTGGAATATTTGGTTTTTCTGTTTGCATCATGGAGTTCCTTTTAAATAGATCTACAATAAATAATAACAATTTTCTGATGTACTTACAGGCCTCTGTGTAGAAAATGGACATACATAGTCATGTGAAGCCAAAAATATCCATAAGGACGAATGCAGCTTTTTGTCCTTGGTAGTGACACCAAATGGAAGAGACATTGCCAGGTCTTTATGAGTTAGTTAAAAAGTCCTCTTGCTGACTGTGAACGAGTCTTCAAAAAGTAAGCTATTGAGGGGTAATAGTGGAAGGCACGTTTTTCAATTTGTGAATTATTTTATTATGCAGTAAATTCTTATAAATAAATAAATTATTATAAACTTGATTTTATAAGAATTGAAAAGTTGAAAAGTTCTTTGGAATCACAGGAGATCTGAAGTCAATTGACGTTAGTTTTTAATTCCATCTCTGTTACTGAAGGGTGTATGACTTTAAGAAAATTAAATATTTTAAGCCCATTTCTTCAAATGTAAAATGGGGATGAAAATACTTGCTACTGTAAAGATAAAATGTGGTACATTAAATGTGATTCTATATAGATGTGCATATATAAATGTAGATATATATATGTATAGGTGTGTATATATTATAAACACACATACAGTGTGTGTATTTTGTACACATATAATGTGATGAAAAATATTTTGTACCATATAATGAGATGGAGGTCATTTAGGAAGGAATAGGTTTATTGTGGAAAATGAAAAGATTATCTTAATAAATAATTAATTGATGCCTATTTGGAAATGTCAGTTACGTAATTGTATACAGAGAGCCATTCATAAATTGTTCTCCCACTTTCCATATGTAAGTTACCTTAAGTGATTCTTCACTTAGGAATTACACTTTATGTACGACTTTTACATGGTGCATCTTTCATGGAATTTTTTTTCCGTCCTCTCTTGTTCTCTCATGTTTCCTTCAAAACTCAGCTAAAGCACTGAGTGTTATGTAAACAATGAATCTTGGAATACTATACCAAAAATTAATGATACACTGTATGGTGGCTAACGTAATACAAAAAAAAAAAACAAAAAACAAAAAAAAAAACAACTCAGCTCAAGTATAACTCACGTAATACAATAAAAAAAAAAAAAAAAACTCAGCTCAAGTACTGCTTTCTCTGGAAGCCTTCCCAGATCCGATGTTGATTTATGTATTCTGGCACAGGGAACCCTTAGTCTACATGAATGTACTTACAGTGACTCTTGTTAAACTGGTATGTAATGATCTGTCCCCTATATAGGAAATCACCGAGAGGAAGAAACCATTTTGTGTTCAACTGGGTGATATCAGTTATGACAGGTTTGACATAAATAGATTTTCTATGTGCATTGTTTATTGAATAAATAAAAAATTAAGTTTATAATATAATAAACATCCCCCCCCTTTTTTTTTAAGGGAAGCTGTTTCTGATAACTTAAATCAGCACCTATAAGGAATAGAGAGAGCCAAGGCATGGAACCAAAGAACAATGTTACTGACTTTGTCCTCTTGGGCCTCACACAGAATCCAAAGGAGCAGAAAGTACTTTTTGTTATGTTCTTGCTCTTCTACATTTTGACCATGGTGGGCAACCTGCTCATTGTGGTGACGGTTTCTTTCAGTAAGACCCTGGGATCACCTATGTACTTTTTTCTTGCTAGCTTATCATTTATGGATGTCATTTATTCCTCCTCTATTTCTCCTGAACTGATTTCAAGTTTGTTCCTTGGGGAAAATATCATATCCTTCCAATCTTGTATGATTCAGCTATTTACAGAACACTTTTTTGGTGGATCAGAGGTCTTTCTTCTGCTGGTGATGGCCTATGACCGCTATGTGGCCATCTGCAAGCCCTTGCATTACTTGGTGATCATGAGGCAGTGGGTGTGTGTTGTGCTGCTGGTAGTGTCCTGGGTTGGAGGTTTTTTGCATTCAGTAATTCAAGTTAGCACTATTTATAGACTCCCATTTTGTGGCCCCAATGTCATTGATCATTTTTTCTGTGACATGTATCCCTTACTGAAACTGGTCTGTACTGACACGTATGTCATTGGCCTCTTAGTTGCAGCCAATGGAGGGCTGATCTGCAGTATTGTGTTTGTGCTCTTGCTCATCTCTTACGGTGTCATCTTGTACTCTCTAAAGAATCTTAGTTCAGAAGGGAGGCGGAAAGCCCTCCAGACCTGTGGTTCTCACATCACTGTGGTGGTCTTCTTCTTTGTTCCTTGTATTTTTATGTATGTAAGACCTGCTAAGACCTTCCCCATTGACAAATCATTGAGTGTGTTTTATACAGTCATAACCCCCATGCTGAACCCATTGATCTACACCCTGAGAAATTCTGAGATGACAAATGCTATGAAGAAGCTCTGGGGAAGAAATATCATATCTTGTAATAAATGATCACATCGTCCACCACAAAGAGAGTCATTTGGCATTACGGTTCATTTCCTTAGAATGCAGAGGTCTTCTTATATCTGATTCTGACTCTCCTTTCTTCAAAGAATTTCTGATAATTATGATTAAAGGATGGACTAGATGACTGTACTGTAATAAGCTTTCTTCCCTGCTGGAATATAAGGTCTATAATGTCTTCTGTATCACTTCAATTAGAATGGAGTAATGCCTTCATAGCAAGGAATCCATAACTAGGTAATGCATTAGTGAGGAAATTTTTATAAGATTGCACTAAATTTTTTTAAAAGATTTTATTTATTTATTTGACAGATAGAGATCATAATCAGGCAGAGAGGCAGGCAGAGAGAGAGAGGGGGAAGCAGGCTCTCTGCTGAGCAGAAAGCCCCACGTAGGGCTCCATCCCAGGACCCTGAGATCAAGACCTGAGCTGAAGGCAGAGGCTTAACCCACTGAGCCACCCAGGCACCCTTTTAATTATATCCTTGTCATTTAGATATTTTATTACACTATTTAAAATATTCAGTCATTGATGGAATGTCCTCCTTGTTAAATTTCAGTTACTTTATATAAGAAAAGTTGAAGTGTAATAGCTAATAATAGCAAAAATGAGAATCTTAGAAAATAAGATAAGGTGTAGCATAAATTTCTTACTTATTTCTCAGCATGGTCTCTAGTCCTCTTCCTCAGGGACAGTCACTTTATCAGTTTCTTAAAATTTGTTAGGTAATAATCTTTACAAATGCCTGTACATTTAATTATATGTATGTGTATTTTTTCTGTGTATGTAAATGTTTTCTTTTACTATGTAACATCTTTAAAAATATTTCTTCATTAGTTTATTTAAGTTCAATTAATTAACATATAGTATGTCATTAATTTCAGATGGAGAGTTCAGTTATTCATCAATCGCATATTATACCCAGTGCTCATTACATCATGCCCTGCTTGTTGCTTATGCAACATCTGCTTTTAAATACACTTTTAATTTTATGATTTTTTAATATACTTTTTATTTTTGTTTTTAATTGAAATTTACTTGCCATACTGTCTTAGGTTCAAGTAACATAGTGCTCTGACAATTATACAGATGACAGAATGCTCACCGTGATAAGCATAGTCACCATCTGTCACCATACAAAAGTGTTAGGACAGCATTTATTATATTTCCTATGCTGCACTATACCATTTGGCTTGAATATTTTATAACTGGAAGATTGTACCTCTTAATCACCTTCACCTATTTTGCTGATCCCCTCAACACCTCCCCTTTTCCAATCATCAGTTTGTTCTCTGTATTTGAGTCTGTTTTTGTTTCCATTTTTTTTTATTTTAGATTTTCAGTAGAAGTGAAATCACCTGCAACATTGAAGACATTCCATACCATTCTATACAGATCTAAATCTAGTTTTTCTTGTACTTGGTAATACTTCCTTATAAATATATACTGAAATTAATGTATGCATTTCTCTTTGGATCCTAAACTTTCAGTATGACAAACAATTTTGTAATACATATATATTTTTGAATATGTGCAAAGATGAGTTCCTAGGAGTACAGTTGTTGCTATATGTATTTGAGTCAATCAATGGTCACATAGTTAAATCTCATTGTTCACACTTATTGCCAAACTGCCATCCTTGAGGTGGTACTTACAGCTACACTGCTGCATCTGAGAGTCCTCCTATCCACATTCTCAAAAACGTATGCCTATAAATACTTAAGGCATAGAACAATCTGATTAGAAATATTTTATTTCATTTTTATGCTTTAATCAAAATCCTTTTCTTTAAAATCTTTATTATATAATTGTTTGAACAATCTGATTAAAATTATTTTATTTCATTTTTATATCCTTTTTTTCAAAATCCTTTTAGTGTAATTGAGTTTGAGCACCTTGTCATATATTTAGCACGATTTGTATTTTTTATTCCTGTGGATCATCTATTAAAGCTTATTTCATTCAATTGTTGACCTTTCCCATGCTGATTTTTATGAGTCATTTGTATACTAAAGAAATGATCCTTTTTACTGTTGTATATATAATTATTATTTTTCTGAATTGTGATATTTTAACTTTTTTATAGTAGATATATGTGATATTTTTAACTTCCGTATACTACTTTTTTTTTTAGTATGTTCAGTTGGCCAACATGTAGTACATTATTAGTTTTTGATATAGTGTTCAGTGAATCATGAGTTTTGTATAACACTAGTGCTCATCACAACATATGCCCTCCTTAATACCCATCCCTGGGCTACCTCACCCCCCCCACCTTTCTGTAACTGTCAGTTTGTTTCCCAGAGTCCAGAGTCTATATTTTGTCTTACGTTTTACATTTAATGTTTTTTTGCTTTGTATTTTGCTTAAAAAGACTTTCCTTACTTCTTTCATGCAAAATATTCTTCAGCTATTTCCAGTACTTAATTTTTAAGTACTTCTTTTGGTCTTATATTAAAATTGTTGATTCATTGGGAATTTATTGTGATATAGGGATTAACTGGGGATTGAATTTTTTTTCTAATTTTTAGTTGTTTTTTTAAATAGTTGTATAATTATCTTTTTACCATTGATGTGAAATTTCGACTATTATATTCTAATGTCCCATTGGTATTTGGATCCAATTTAGGACTATTCTGTTTTATTGATGTCTTTATTCAAGTCCCAATTGAGATACAATATATGTTTCATATATATAACTCATATTGATATGTGATGAGACTAGTGGTGTCTCTTTTCTGTTCTTTTTCAGATTTATAATTAGTCTTGCATTTTTTGTGTCAAATTCAAGTTTAAAATAATAAGTTTATATGTAAATAAGATAAATGTTTAACATTAAAAATGTTAAAAAAAGTTAAAAAATGTTGAACATGGTTTAGTTACATAACAAAGGCAGTTATTATGTTTAGGATGTTTCAGTTTAAGATTAATTTAAGAAGAGTTTATAGCTTTTCAGTACTGAGACTGTTATCCATGAGCAGGTCTTTTCATTTAACAAGTCATCTTTCATGACCTTGGGTACTGCTTCCATTTTCTTCCTGTATGAGTTATGCCTTCTAGATATCTCCTGTTTTTTATCCATGACCCTGAAATGCTGTTTGGCACTTTTGCTATAATAAAAACCATCTCTTTCAGGAAGTGTGTGACTGACATCTTTGCTGACTATCCATGTGGCCATCTGCAAACACATGTACTATATAATCATTACAAGTGACAGAGATAGGGCTGCTTCTTTGGGGAGACATGTACTAGAAGCTTTGTCCGTGCAACCATTCAGGTCCTCCTCACAGTGTGGCTGCTTGTGTGCAGCTCTATTGTCATACACCATTCATGCATGATGTAAACCCTTGGTTGAAACTCATTTGTATGGACACTCATACCCTTGGTCTCTTTGTTGATGTCAACAGTGGATTTATCTGCCTGTGAAAATTTTCCTCTTGATATAATAAGTTTATTATATTATATCTGTAGCTTGGAGTGGAGACACAAAGCCGTGTCCACCTGTGTCTCTCACATCACTGTGGTGGTCTTAGTATTGTGTCCTGAATATTTATATATTTGCACCCAGTCACCACCTTCTCCACTGATAAAGCTGTGGCTGTGTAGTATAGCATGGTAACTCCTTTGTTAAACTTAAACCTGCAGACTCAGAAATTTGGAGGTGAAAAATGTCATGAGGAAGTTCTATGGTAAAAATGGTAAGTTTAAGAGATATCCATAACTTTATAAGATAAATTTGTCTCTTAAATGGAACAGAGAAAAGGTAATTTCTATGTTACAGAGGCACATGAACACTATTTGTCCAAAGTGTATTTATTTTAGCATATAGACACTTGGAGGAAGGGTCAGGGACAAATTATTTATCATAGTAAAAATACCCTATTTTAGATATATGTATTGTCGAATTGACTGTCAAAGTTTAATATACTGAGAGAATTAGAGTTCTCATAAAATCCAGATTGTCAGGACACAACTCTGGAGATTTTAATTTACCAGTTTTGTTGTTGGAGGACATATTTACTTTTAGAAAAATTACTCAGGTGTCTCTGAAGCCAGTAGTCTTTGCATATACTCTAGCTATTATGCTACAGTTTGTGTTCACATCATGAACCTATCAGTGAAATCAACTTAGTTCTTTTTTTGTGGTACTCTAAAATTTTTTTTCCTATTTTGTGTATGTATTTTTGAAATTCCAGTATAATTAACATTTAGTGTTATATTAGTTTCAGGTGTACACTGTAGTGGTTCAACAGTTCTATGCAATACTCAGTGCTCATCTCAATAAGTGTATTATGGATTTCCTTCATCTATTTCACCCATCACCCCACCCACCTCCTCTTTGGTAACCACCAATTCTCTATATTTATGAGTCTGTTTTGTTTATCTCTTTTTCCCCATTGCTCATTTGTTTTCTTTCATAAATTCCACATGGGTGAAATCATATGGTCCTTGTCTTTCTCTGACTGACTTATTTCATTTAGCATTATAACCTCTAGATCCATCTGTGTTGTTTCAAATAGCAAGATTTCATTCTTTTTTATGGCTGAATAATATTCCATTGTGTATACATACCACTTCTTTATCCATTCATCAATCAATGGACAGTTCCATAATTTGGGTATTGTAAATAATGTTGCAAAAAACCTAGGGGTGCATTTATCTTTCCACACTAGTGTTTTTGTTGGGGTGCCTGGGTGGCTCAATCAAGTTACCCATCTAACTTTGGTCCAGGTCATGATGCAGGGTCCTGGGATCTAGCCTTGGGTCAGGTTCCCTGGTGCAGGGATCCTGCTTCTCCCCCTCTCCTAGCTCATGCTCTCTTTTGTTACTCTCCTTCTCTCAAATAAATAAAGAACTAAGTAAATCTTCAAAAAATTGTGTTTTCATATTCTTTGGGTGAATTCTCAGTAGTGGGAGTACTAGATTATATGACAATTCTATTTTCAATTGTTTAAAGAGCTTCCATGCTATTTTCCACTGTGGTCGCACCAGTTTGCATTCTTACCAACAGTTCCCTTTTCTTTACATCCTTGCCAACACTTGTTATTTCTTGTGTTTTGATTTTAGCCATTCTGACAGGTGTGAGGTGATATCTCACTGTATTTTTTATTAATTTTTTATTTTTTATAAACATATATTTTTATCCCCAGGGGTACAGGTCTGTGAATCACCAGGTTTACACACTTCACAGCATTCACCAAAGCACATACCCTCCCCAATGTCCATAATCCCACCCCCTTCTCCCAAACCCCCTCCCCCCAGCAACCCTCAGTTTGTTTTGTGAGATTAAGAGTCACTTATGGTTTGTCTCCCTCCCAATCCCATCTTGTTTCATTGATTCTTCTCCTACCCACTTAAGCCCCCATGTTGCATCACCACTCACTGTATTTTTGATTTGGATTTCCCTGATGATGAGTGATGTTAAGCATCTTTCCATCTGTTTGTTGGCCATCTTTATGTCTTCTTTGGAGAAATATCTGTTCATGCTTTTTGCTTATTTTTAGTTGGATTATTTGTGTGTGGTTTTTTTTTTTTTTTTGGCATTAAGTTGTATAAGTTCTTTATGTATTTTGGATACTAACCCATTATTAGATACGTCATTTGCAAATATCTTTTCTCATTCCTACGTTGTCTTTTAGTTTTGTTCATTATTTTCTTCATTGTGCAGATTTTTATTTCGATGTAATACCAGTAGTTTATTTATGGTTTTCTTTCTTTTGCCTCAGGATGGTTGGGTTTTAGAATATAGGTGAAATTTGGTGAGGTGAGTTCCGGAGCTGTCAGTCAAGAAAGAAATCTTGAGATGTCTCTGGTGCAAAGGTGGTTTTATTAAAACATGTGGACAGGACCCATAAGGAGAAAAATCTGCCCAGGGTTTGTGAGGTGTGGCTGATTATGTACTTCGGAGTTGGGGGAGGTAAGGAAAAAGGTGGTTTCAAAAGGATTTTTGTATGTTAAAGAAGACTCACAGGATGCCAGAGGCCTTGTGAAATTAAAGTTGTTTTCCCTTCTAGTAAGGCATTAACAGTAAAAGAGTTGGGAGCTTCCTGGAGGAACAAAAATTTCACTTCACCTGCTTCAAGTTTCTGTCAATGGGCTGCAGATTATGAGGACCTTTAATTGTATTTACATTCACTTCTTGAAGCTATACCATTGATAGAAATGTTTCGTTCCTGTACATTGCTAAGATTTTTGTAAACTTAGGGAGACTCATGTCTTGCAGGATTGTAATCTTTATAAACTATTTTGTTTTTCCTTTAGGGCAGCCAGGAATGCCTGAGGACTGTCACATATATCCCATGGAGTGGTGGGCTGTGGACTGTCAGCTTCTGCCTGTCCTCAGTTAGTCTTCTGCTCCCTCATCAAGGAGACATATCTAGAAAAATGTAACTGTGGCTAATGCCATAGACAGTATTGCCATTGCTCTGTTTTAAGGTTTTTATGTTTTCAGTTTTCACATTTAGGCCTTTAATCTATTTTGAGTTTATTTTTGTGTATAGTATAAGAAAGTGGTACAGTTTCATTCTTTTTCATGTAGCTGCTGTCCAGTTTTTCCAGTGCCATTTGTTGAAGAGACTGTTTTTTCCTCACAACATATTCTTACCTCCTTTCTTGTAGATTAACTTCCAATAAACATGAGTTTATTTCTGGGTTCTCTATTCTGTCTATTGAACTATGTTCTCTATTCTGTCTATTGAACTATGTGTCTAATTTTGTGCCAGTAACATACTGTTCTCATTGCTACAGCTTTGTAGTATATCTTCATAGCTGGGATTGTGATACCTCATAATTTACATCCTTTTATTTTGCGAATTCCTTGACTGATTTTTATAGATTTTTCATATACTGCTTATGGAAGTTATCTTAGTTTTTAAGTTTAGCTTTTAAATTGTGGTAAACTATATGTGGCAAATGTACAGTTTTAGCCATTTGTACATTCATAGTTCAGGGGCATTAAGTTACTTCACTATTTTATAATAACATAACCACCATGTGTTTCTGGTACTTATTCATTTTCCCAAACTGAAACCAGACACCCATTAAATACTAATTGCCATTCCCTCTCCCTGAGGCCTAGGCAACCACCGTTCTACATATGCTCTGTGAATTTGATATGCTAAGTACATCGTGTAAGTAGGAACAGACTGTGCTTGTCTTTTTGTGACTGCCTTATTTCACTTAGCAGAATCTATTATAGGTTAGTATGTTTTGGTGTGTGTCAGAATTTCCTTCATATTTCAGGGCTTAATAGTATTCCACCGTGTGTGTACACCTCATTTTATTTATACAGTTACCTGCTAGTAAATGCTTTAGTTGCTTCTTCTTACTGTGAATAGTGCCATGAAAATGAGTGTAGAAACATTTAATTGAATTCCTAATTTCCATTACTTTGGGACTATACCTAGACGTGAAATTGCTAGATCATGCAATAATTCTTTAAGTGTTTGAGAACTACCATAACATTTTCCATAGAGCAATATCATTTGACATTCCCAACAGTAATGCACAATTATTCCAGGTATTCCACATTCTCTCCTACATTTATGTGTGTGTGTGTTCTTTAATAGTTATCGTGTTGGTCTGAAGTGATATTTCATTATGATTTTAAAATCCATTTTCTAATGATTAATGATACTGAGATCTTTTCTTGTGCCCACAGGCCATTTATATATTTTCTTCTGAGAAATGTCTATGCAAGTTCTTTGTTTTAATCTAGTTGTTTATTTCATTATATTTTTAATTTTATTTATTTATTTATTTTTCTTTAAAGTTTTTTTATTTATTTGAGAGAGAGAGAGAGCTCACACAAACTAAGGGAAGAGGCAGAGCAAGAAGCAGACTCATCGCTGAGCAGGGAGCCTGATGCAGGGCTCCATCCCAAAAGCCTGGGTCCAAGACCTGAGCCAAGCCTAAGGCAGATGCTCAACCAACTGAGTCACCCCCCAGGTGCCCTTCATTGTGTTTTAAGATGCAGAAATTCCTTATGTACTCTGGATATTAATATCTTATCAAATATATTATTTGCAATTATTTTCTCCACTTTTATGTGTTGTTTCACATTGTTGGTGGTGTTGCTTGATGCACAAAAGTTCTTTATATTGATAAAGTACAATTTATCTATTTCTTTTTGTCTGTGTTTTTGGAATCATTGCCAAATCAAAGGTCATAGTTTCTCTTCTATGTTTTCTTATAAGAGTTTTATAGTTTTAGCTAGATTTTAGATCTTGATCTATATTGAGTTAATTTTTGCATATGATATGCATTAAGGGCTCAATTTCATTCCTGTCTATACGGCTATCCAGTTTCACAGCACCATTTTTTGAACCACCTGTCTCTACCCCATGACTACTCTTGACATCTTTGTTGAGAATCATTGAATACATATGCAAAGGTTTATTTCTAGGCTCTGAATTTTGTTCCATTACTATGTATGTTTTTATGTCAATATCACACTCTTTTGATTACCATAGCTTTGTAGTAAGTTTTACATCCAGGAAGTTTTCCAACTTTGTTCTTTTTATTTTCCCTTTTTTTCTTTCCAATATTATTTTCTCTGTTTGTGTTCCTTGACATTCCATGTGAGTTTTTTAATGGATTTTTCTATTTCTCAAAGAACATTTCTTTTTTGATGGGGGGTTTATAGGGATTACACTGAATCTATAGATCAGATTAGGTAGCATTGACATCTTTTTTTTTTTTTTAAATATTATTTAATATTTATTTGACAGACAGAGGTCACAAGTAGGCAGAGAGGCAGGCAGAGAGAGAGGAGGAAGCGGGCTCTCTGCTGAGCAGAGAGCCCGATGCGGGGCTCGATTCCAGGACCCTGGGATCACGACCTGAGCCGAAGGCAGAGGCTTTAACCCACTGAGCCACCCAGGCGCCCCAGCATTGACATCTTAATGGCATGAACTATATAAGTCCATGAAAGTCTTTCCATTTATTTGTATCTTTCAGCAACATTTTATAGTTTTGCACTGTAGAAGACTTTTGCCTCCTTACTTATGTTTTTTCTTAAATATTTATTATTTTTGATGTTGTCGTAAAAGGAAGTGTTTTCCTAATCCTCTCTGGGCTATTCACCGGTAACATAGAAATTCAATATATTTTCATTAAAAAAGTAACCTCTCAACAAATTGGGTAGAGAAGGAATGTACCTCAACATAAAAGGCCATATATGACAGATCCATGTGTAACATCACTCTCAAGAAGGAAAGGTTGAAAGCTTTCCCACCACACTCAGGAATAAGATGAGAGTGCGCACTCTCACCCCTCTTTCTCCCAAAAGCATTGGAATAAAAATCCCTGTGATATTTTTTAGCAATTTCTACATGTATATCAGGCCATCAGTGAAGTGACTTCACTTACTTTTTACTTAAAATTACTAGCTGTGACTATATTTCTTTATTTTTTTCTTTTTAAATATTTTATTTATTTGTTTGACAGAGATCACAAGTAGGCAGAGAGGCAGGCAGATATTGGAGGGAAGCAGGCCCCCTGACCATGACCCCAGCTGAAGGCAGAAGCCCCAACCCACAGAGCTACCCTCCCCGTGACAGTGTTTCTGATGTTGGCAACTGTCTCAGATTAAACATTATCTTTGAAAAAAGGCCTTCAGTGATCATCTTCTTCATAGTAGAATTCTCCCTGAGTACCTTGTTTTCCTTATTATTAGCACTGAAAAGATTATGAATAGTATGCTAAATTGTTCCTTTATTTATTGTCTGATTCTATTATGAGAAAATAAGGTCCATGGAGGAAGGACCTTTGCATAATTTTTGCTTATTTCATTAATTGCTGTGTCCTCACTCATAGCACGGTTCTTGGCAGTAAATAAGTGCTCCAAATTTAAAATTAAAAATTGTAAAATAAAAAAATAACAATTAAATAATTATTATGTCTAAATCTGTGAATAAATATCTAGAACATCTATCCAAACTGCAAGGTAACATAAATTGACTATTAAATGAAAGGAAAGAAAAACTTGCTATGACAAGTGGGGAAAGACATGATAAATTAATTTTCCCTAACACAACATGGCAGGGCTGAAATTTTATTCTTGATTGGTGGTAGTCTTACAATGGCTCTAAGGATATATATATTTTTTTATCACCCTAACTATGTGAATTGACTTAATACCTTCCTCCTAAAGATATTTTTAAAGTTTTTGTGGAAATTCCCAGCGAATTTAATTAAGTAAGAATTAGTCTTGGACACTTCCCAATTCTAGAACTTAATGAGGAGTTTGGTTAGAAGGCATAAAATGTTCAGTGATCTTTGCTTGTGTTGGGAAGAAGATGCTATGCTCCTAAATACTGATATATATTTTTTAGGGGGGTTCTGTTAGGCTTACAGCATTACCTAAAGAAAAGCACAGAATGTCTCTTAAATTATCAAGTCAGCTAATCTGAGCAAACTGACAGGACAGAATGAAGTTGACTAAAGAGCTGAATGGTATTTTTCCATTTAGACATTAGTAGGAGAGAAGTTACTTGAGAAAAGACTCCCTCGGGAATGTCTGGTTGCTATCTCCTTATCTCAGAATAGGAATTCCTTGTATTTTTGGTGAATTCTTCTAATTTGCTAAATTTTTGATTTCTGTGTGGATCCTGGATTTCCTAGGAAGTATTTTACAGTACAAATAAAAGCAAACTTCTGAATAACCAGAAGACCCCACGGAGAGAACGAACAGACAGTTGAATGAAATAAAATATGTCCTCAAGTAATAATGCAACTTTTTACCTTTTCTTGTCAGACTGGATGATAGAAGAATTTCATATTCCTGTGAATGAGTAAAAAGTGTTCCTTCAGATTGTGGACTTTCCTACCTAAGGTAAGAATAACAGTAAATAGTGGAAACCAGGCATTGCAATTGTGTGAGTATATTTATTCCGTAAAAGATTACTTTAGATAAAGCAAACTTGGATTGCAATTCTAGCTTTATCACTTAAAAATGAATGACTTTGGAAAAATTAATTAGATGTTTTAAGCCTCTGTTTTTCAACTATGAAATGAGGATTATAGTTCCTGTTACTATAATAGAAATGTGATTCCTTAAGTTGTGAGCCTGTGAGTGAAATCCCCTATAGTTGTTGTGAGCAGTGGAATTATCGGATCAGAATCAGATTTAAAAAGGATCATTTGGACTGCATCAGGGCCACAAACTGATGGAAGCCAGAATGAAAGGGGAGGGATGTTGTGGGAGGCTAGTGCAGTGCACCAGAAGTGGTGCGGGGAGGGGAATGATCAAGTAAGTGATCTATTTTAGAGGGGGTGAATAAGATTTATTAAAGGTATCAGTAAGCGATACAAGAGCAAGAATGGCATGAAGGACATGGCGATATTTCTTGTCTGAGCAATGATATGGGAGGTGGTACCATTTAATTAGATGGGAAACACAATACGTTTATTGATGAAAACTAAAAATTTGGTTTTAAAAGTACTGAATTAATATCCAAGTGGAAATGTCCAAAGTTGGAGACTATATATAGTCTCCAACTCTGGAGATATCTATATTTATATCTATATCTATATCTATATCTATATCTATATCTATATCTATATCATCTATATCTATATCTATATCTATCTATATAGATAGATAGATAATATTATTTTTATATATAATATGTGTATAATAATATGTGTATAATATATAATATAATGATATGTGTATAATATATAATATGTATATAATATGTGTATAATTTCAGGACTTCTTCCTGAAAGAAGTCTCAGGAAAGATGCAATCCAGGGCCACAAACTTCCACTCACTTCAAATATGTCAGTTACCTTAAAGGGGCCTCAAGTATTTAGTTTTGTGACTTTATAAACTGTGTATCTTTGCATGGAATTCCCTTGCCTTCTTTTCTTGTCCTTTCAGTTTTCCTTTGCTACTCAGTTAAAGCGTTGCTTCCTCTGGGAAGCCTTCTCTGACTGCTGTTTGCTTATGACCTTCACACTGTGCAACTATTTTTATAGTATCATTTATTACATTGGTGAGTATTACGTATGTTATCACTGAGTGTTGAAAACCATGGCTTATTCAACTTGGAAATCACAATGTCTGTGACACATGTGACATAAACAGGTACTTCTGCCACAATCTTTTAATTGAATGAGTCAAAAAAGGGTAATCTTATAATGCATTTAAAATTTTCCCCTTTCTTTTGTAGATCACTTGCCTCTAATAAAAGAAGTCAGTTCCTAATGCAGATAGATGGAACCAAATAGCAATGTAACTTACTTTGTCCTCTTGGGCCTCACCCAGGATCCAAAGGAACAAAAGATCCTTTTTGTTATGTTCTTAGTCTTTTATATTTTGACTGTGGTGGGAAACCTGCTCATTGTGGTGACTGTAACTGTCAGTAAGTCCCTGGACTCACCTATGTACTTTTTTCTTGCTAGCTTATCATTTATGGATGTCATTTATTCATCTTCTATTTCTCCCAGATTGATTTCAGACTTGCTGTTTGCAGAAAATACAATATCCTTCCATGCTTGTATGACTCAGCTATTAACAGAACACTTTTTTGGTGGATCAGAGGTCTTTCTTCTGTTGGCAATGGCCTATGACCGATATGTGGCCATCTGCAAGCCCTTGCATTACTTGGTGATCATGAAGCAGTGGGTATGTGTTGTGCTGCTGGTAGTGTCCTGGGTTGGAGGTTTTCTGCATTCAGTAATTCAAGTTAGCACTATTTATAGGCTCCCATTTTGTGGCCCCAATGTCATTGATCATTTTTTGTGTGACATGTATCCCTTATTGAAACTTGTCTGTACTGACACATATGTCATTGGCCTGTTAGTGGTGGCCAATGGAGGGCTGATCTGCACTATTGTGTTTGTGCTCTTGCTCATCTCTTATGGTGTCATCTTGCACTCTCTAAAGAACCTTAGTTCAGAAGGGAGGCGGAAAGCCCTCCAGACCTGTGGTTCCCACATCACTGTGGTGGTCTTCTTCTTTGTTCCTTGTATTTTCATGTATGCAAGACCTGCTAAGACCTTCCCCATTGACAAATCATTGAGTGTGTTTTATACAGTCATAACCCCCATGCTGAACCCACTGATCTACACTCTGAGAAATTCTGAGATGACAAATGCTATGAAGAAGCTCTGGAGAAGAAATATTATATCTTTGAGTAGATAAATGTATCATTCACCATGAAGAGAATTATTTGCCTTTAGGATCTATATCTTTGGACTGTAGAAGTCCTCTTAAGTTTGATTTTTACTTCCTTTATTGTAAGAATTATAAGTAAATTATTATTAAAGTGAAAAATTTCCCTTGAGGCTAGAATGTAAGGTCCATAACACCTTGTCAATCTCTAATTAGAAATGTGTGATGCCTCTATAGCAAGGAATTCATACTAGGTAATGAATCACTGAGGACATTTTTATATGATTACACTAATTTTTGGTTATTTAAAAATTTTTTAAAAACATTTTTTCTGACAGTATTTTTTTTTAGATTCAGTCAGTTAAGTTTATCCTTTGTATATTATTTGAAATAATGCTATGTAGAGTTTTCCTTATTAATTTTTGGTTGCTTTACATAAAAATATTTAGATTAATACTTTTAGTTTACATAAGAAAAATTGAAGTGTAATAGCCAAAAATAGATAAAAATAATAATATTGAAAGCCTTACAAAAAGAGATACAGTGTAATATTAAATTCTGTTTTACTCTCAACATTGTTTCCAATTCTCTTCTCCAGAGGCAGTTGCTTGATCTGTATCTTTAAACTCATCAGGTAATCTTTACAAATGCAAGTGTAAATTTAAATATTTATGTGTGAGTCTTTCAATGTGTATGTAAATGCTTTCCTATAGAAATTTTTATAAATCTATAAAATTTTATAAATAAAAATAATTTTATTATTATTATTATATTATTAATTTATAATAAATTATAAATTTATTATTTTAATATTTATTAATAAATATTTGTAAATTCTAGAAATAAAATTTATAAAATTTTAATTTATAATAGCTTTGTTAATTGATTTTTTAAAAGATTTTATTTGTTTATTTGGCAGACAGAGATCACAAGTAGGCAGAGAGGCAGGCAGAGATAGAGAGGGGGAAGCAAGCTCCCGGCTGAGAGAGAGCCTGATACAGGGCTAGATCCCAGGACCCTGAGATCATGACCTGAGTGGAAGGCAGAGGCTTAACCCAGTGAGCCACCCAAGCATCCCTATTGATTTATGTTTAATTGAAATATAGCTGACATACAATATTATACTGGTTTCAGGTTTATACCATCGTGATTCAACAGTTATGTACATTATGATAGTGTGTGGGATTAGGGAGGGAGAGAGGTGTTGAACAGTCTCTTGGAGAGCCCTCATTTTTCCAGACCCCTTGGTTTGGGCTCCTTCTGTTCCCCATGGCAGGATGTCTGGCCTCTGACTTGGCATTCTTGTATCCACAAGGGGATGGGAGTGGACTGGATGGGCCAGGAGTGCTAAAGTCCTACTGGGTTGACCCTCTCACCTGGCTGACCATCTGTTACCCTCCTGGTGGGTCAGGAATAGAATCAGGGTTTGGGTCAGATGTGGAATTTTTGGGGGTTCCCCTATGCCTCCCTGCCATATGAGTTCTGCAGAAGGACAGCATTCTGTGGCCATGAGGTTAAGGTGGAGTGGGTGCTTCAAGGCAGCCTGGAGACCTCTCAGGCGGAGGGCAAGCTAGGAGCTGAAGTGGAAATCCAGCTCCAAGGATTCTTTCCCTGAGCAGAGGAAAAGCTGGAGCTAAACCCTGCATAGTCCCAGGACATCAAAGTTCTGCTGAAAGACGTGAAACAATTTGCCAAGCCCTTGAGGCAGAAGAGGATCACTCTAGGATATATACTCAGGCCCATGTGGGGCTCACCCTGAAGATTCTTTTGGGAAGGTGTTTCGCCAAATAATCTTATCTGACCCTTTGAGCCTCAGCAGCTCAGTTTCTACAACACATGTACACTGTGGCCCCTGCTGTAGAAGTGGGTGGTGGAAGCTGACAACAACAAAAATCTGCAGGAGATATACAAAGCAGGGACCCCTGTGTAGGAATGAAAGCGCAAGTGAACAAGTCTGGAGCACCATATGAGGTAACCTGGAGAACATGTTCCTGTAGTGCCTGAAACCCACCCAGGTGCAGATCAGCCCCATTGCCCAGAAGCTGGGGCATGAGAAGCACGTGGTCTGAGTATACATCTGCAATGGTCTTCAGTAGGGACTATTGGCCAGGATAGGATTTTGAGGCTGCTGGGTCTCTTTTTTCAGGGGTACCCGTATCCTTTCTTTCAGCACCAGGGCCCGGCTAGGTACCCCAGGCCATGGGACCCCCACTTCACTACCCTATACTCCTCGATTCGTTTCCCTGAGGGTGGAGCCTTTCCCTCAGTGTCTGTCACCACTCTGGGCTCTCCCATGCTTTCAAACTGAGGTGCCCTTCCCAGGATTGGCGGGGGGGGGCAGAGGAGAGGGGAGAGCTAGGGAACAAGTACCTGGGGTTTGTCTCAGGTCTTTGGGATCAAGTTCTTCATTCACTGAGAAAGGATTTGGGAACACAAAAGATGTGGGGGCAGGAAGTTTGAGAGGTCTATTTGGAGGGAAGTCAAAGTTCAAGGATGCTTTTTTTTTTTTTTAATCCCTGCATCACTTATTACTTTGTTCTTAAAGAAACCTGGGATGCAATAAAACAAAAAGTACATTACAGAATGCTGATCGTGAAAAGTGTAGCTTCCATCTGTTACCATCTGTTACCAGCCAAGTTGCTACAACATTATTGGTTATATCCACTAGGCTGTACTTTTCATGCTTGTGAGTTATTTATTTTATTCCCCAGATATTGTACCTTTCAGCCCCTTCACCTACTTCCCAAATCCCTCCTCTCCCTTCCCCTTGGCAGCAGACATTTGTTCTCTGTATTTATGAGTCTGTTTTTGTTTTTTGTTTGTTTTGGTGAGTTGATTAAATTCCACATAAATGTGAAATCTTTTGTAACATCTTGAAGATATGCCATACTAGTCTGTATAGATCTCTTCATTTTTCTTATACTCCTTGTTACTCACTTGTAAATATATACTAAAATAAATATCTCCGTTCCTGTTCATGTTATTACTTTTTTATGTAATGAAGAATTTTATAATTGTGTGTTTGTGAATATGAGCAATATGAGTTTGTAGGAGAGGACTTTTTAGGAATGTATTTGAGTCAATGGTCAGATAGCTAAATGTTGAATTTCATAGTTATTGCTAAACTGTTGTCCTTGAGATTGTACTAATAGCTACCCTGCTGCTCAGTCTTTGAAAGTACTTCTGTCCATATTCTCCACAACCACCCCCAGATACATACTTATGGTATAAGGCAACCAGAAAACTTACAATCTTTCTCATATTATTGAGTTTGGGTATCTTTTCATGTGTTTAGTGAATCATCTGTTTTTTTTTTAAATCTGTTTTGTGTAATTGTTGATCTTTTTCATACTGATATTAGTGAGTGCTGTCTTTTACTGAGGAAATGATCTCTTCTACTGTTGTATAAGTAATTGATATTTTTCAAGTAATTGAACCTGTGATGTGTTTTAATACTTGTATACATTATAGAATGCTTTTAGCATGTAAGTAATGTCCTTATTAATTTAATATTAAGTTATTTTTGGCTTATATATCTTGCTTAAAAAGACTTTCCCCATTTCATTCATACCAAAATATTCTTCAACTGCTTTTTTAGCTCTTAATTTTAAAGCATTGTTGAGCCTGCATAATTACATTAAAACTTTTGATCCATCTAGAATTTATTTTTATATAGGCATTAAAGAGGTATGGATTTTTTAGTTGGTTTTCTAAATTTCAGGGTTTTTTACAATAGTTTTATAGTTTTCTTTTTTCCATTGACTTGAAGTCCTATTATATCTAAAGCTCCATATACACTTGGATCCCATTTAAGATTTAATTCTGTTTCGTTGATCTCTATTCATTCCCAGTTGGTACACAATAAAATTGCTTTCATATGTAACACATTTTGTATATACCTCATTTTTTATTCAGATTTATGCCTATTCTTGTGTATTTACATTTCAAAGAGAAGTTTAAAATAAAAAAATGATTTTACATTGAAATAAGTAAGATAAATAATTTTAACATTAAAATAAATTGACAAATTAAAATAAGTTTAAATAAAATAATTAAAATTTAAGTTTAAAATAGTTTAGATACAAAACAGTTTTATTTTTAAGAAGATTCAATTTAAGAAGATTAATTTAGGAAGAGTTTATAGCTTTCTATTACTGAGAACTGCTATCCATGAGTAGGTTTTTTCATCAATAAGTTATCTTTCATGAACTTGGGTACTGCTTCTGTTTCTGCTTGTGTGAGTTATGCCTTCTAGGTATCTGCTGTTGTCCATCCATGGTCCCTGAAATGCTGCTTTGCACTTTTGCTTTAAGGAAAACCATCTCTTTCAGGAAGTGTGTGGCTGACGTCTTTGCTGAGTATCCATGTGGCCATGTGCATACCTCTGTATTCTGAAATTATCACAAGTGATGGGGATAAGGCTTTCTCTTTCAGTTGGCATGGGCTGGACGCTTTGCCCTTGCAACCATTCAGGTTCTCTTCACAGTGTGGCTGCCTGTGTGTGGCTCCACTGTCATAGACCACTCATGCATGACATAAACCTTTGCCTGAAACTCATCTACATGGACACTCATTCTCTTGGTCTCTCTCTTTTTTTTAAAAAGATTTTATTTATTTATTTATTTGACAGACGGAGATCACAGGTAGGCAGAGAGGCAGGCAGAGAGAGAGGGGGAAGCAGGCTGCCTGCTGAGCAGAGAGCCCGATGTGGGGCTCGATCCCAGGACCCTGGGATCATGACCTGAGCTGAAGGCAGAGGCTTTAACCCACTGAGCCACCCAGGTGCTCCCTCTTGGTCTCTTTGTTGGTGTCAACAGTGGGTTCATACCCCAAATAGCCAAAGTAATGTTGAAAAAGAATACCAAGAGAGCCTGCTTCTCCCTCTCCCTCGGCCACTCTCCCTGTTTGTGCTCTCTCTCTCTGTCAAGTAAAGAAATAAAAAATCTTAAAAAAAAGAAAAAGAAAAAGAGAAAAAAGAAAAAAAAAAAAAAAGAAAAAGAAAACCAAAACTGGAAGCATCAAATTCCAGACTTCGAGCTGTATTAAAAAGCTATAATCATCAAGACAGTTTGGTACTTGTATAAAAACAGACAAGCAGATCAATGAAACAGAATAGAGAATCCGGAAATGTACCTCAATTCTAGGTCAACTAATCTTGAACAAAGCAGGGAAGTATATCCAAGGGAAAAAAGACAGTCTTTCAAAAAATGTTGTTGGGAAAATTAGACAGCCACATTCAGAAGAATGAAACTTTCTTATGCCATACACAAAAATAAACGCAAAATGGATGAAAGACCTAAACTTGAGGCAGGAATCCATCAAAATACAGAGGGAAACATGGGCAGCAATGACCATTGTTCATCATCCTTGGCCTCTGATGTAGCAACTTCTTACTAGACACATGTCAAGAGGCAAAGGAAACAAAAGCAAAAATGAACTATTAGGACTTCACCAAAAAGTATCTGCAAGCAAAGGAAATAATTTAAAAGGCAACCTCTGGAATGGGAAACAATATTTGTATGTGACATATTTGATAAAGGGTTAGTGTTGAAAATATATAAAGAAGTTATCAAATTGAGCACACACAAAATAATCCAGTCAAGAAATGCTGAGAAGACATCCAGATGTCTAACAGACATACGAAAATACAATTCAAATACAATTCAAAACCGTGATGAAAAACCACCTCACACGTGTCAGAATGGCTAAAATGAACAACACAAGAAACACAGGTGTTGGTGAGGATGGGAGAAAAGAACCCTCTTACAGTGTTGGTGAAACACAAAGTGGTACAGTCACTCTGGAAAACAGTATGAAGTCTTCTCAGAAACTTAAAATGGAGCTATCTTATGATACAGCAATTGCTCTACTAGGTATTTACCCAAAGGACAGAAAAACACTGACTTGAAGGCACACATCCATCCTGATGTTTATAGCAGCATTATCAACAATAGCCAAATTATGGAATGAGCACAAATATTCATTGATTAATGAGTGGATAAAATAGATATGGTGTGGGTACACACACACACACACACACACACACACACACACACTCTGAAATATTACTCAGCCACCAAAAAGAATGAAGTTCTGCCATTTGCAGTGAGGTGGTTGGATCTAGAGTGCATTATTCTAAAGGAAATAAGTCAGTCAGAGAAAGATAAATACCATATGATTCCACTCATATGTGGATTTTAAGAAACAAAGCAGGTGAGCATAAGGGAAGGGGAGACGTAAGAAAGGGAGGCAAACCATAAGAGACTCTTAAGTATAGAGACAAACTGAGGGTTGTGGAGGGGAGGAGGGTGGAGGATGGGTTAGATGGGTGACTAGTATTAAGGTGGGCATTTCTTGTGATGAGCACTGGGTATTATATGTAAGTGATGAATCATTAAATTCTACTCCTGAAACTAATACTACACTATATGTTAAGTAACTAGAATTTAAATTAAAAACTTAAAAGGGAAATAAAGGAAAAAAGAAATAAAAAGAAACCGATTTACATAAGGAAATGGAGTCCACAGGAGAAGAGGTAAATTAAGTCAAAATAAAATATTTTATTTATCTTAAAAATAAATTTAAACTTTGAAAGAATTTCAAAAATAATTTAAATTCTATATACTTTTGCCAGTAGAACAAGAAATTAGATGCTCTGTAAACATACTAAAATGTAAAGTAAAAATCATTTACAGAGAGAAATTAAAAAAACCCATATTAATAAGCTGGGTATAGAATGAATTTACTTCAACATATAAAGGCCATATATGGCATATCCGTAGCTAACATCATACTCAACAGGGAAAGGTTGAAAGCTTTCCCACTATAATTGGGCACAAGATAAGTGAGCCCAGCTCCCACCTCCTTTTCACATAGCAATGGGCTAAAAATTTCTGTGAAAACTTAGCCTGTTGTACAAATAGGTCATGCCATCAGTGAAATGAGAACAAATTACTTAGGATGTTTAGTTAACTTTACTACCTATAGCAGTGTTTCTGATCATATAGTATTAGTTTCAGGAGTAGAATTTGGAGATATATCCTTTGCATTGCAGCTTTAACATTCCCTTCGAAGGAAGGCCTTTCCTGATCAACTTCTCCATAGTAGAAATCTCCATGAGTACCCTGTTTGCTTATTAGCCTTGATGAAGACTATACTTAGTTTAGTAAATTGTCTCCTTGTTTACTGTCTGACTCTCTTATGAGAATATAAGGTCCATGTAGAAGGATCATTTGTATAATTTTTTCCTCTATTTCCTTAGTTGCTATGTCTTTACAGCATGTTTCCTGGCAGTAAATAGGAACTCCAAATTAAATAAATTATTAATTTAACAAATAGTCTTTATGCCTAAATCTGTGAGTAAATAAAATGCCTAACCACACTAAAATTGACTATTAAATAAAAGGAAAGGAAAACTTGCTATGATAAGAAGGGAAATCCATGATGAATTAATCTTCCCTAACACAAAAGGGCTGGGCTGAAATTTTGTTCTTGACTTGGTAGTAGTTTTACCATGGTTCTAAAGGTATGTTTTTTGTTTGTTTGTTTGTGTTACCTCTTTCTGATCCTAATCATGTCATTTGGCCTTATAGTGTTAGGGTCGGTGATCAAAGGAACGAGACTGATACAAAGCGAAGGTCAAGCAAAGCTTTATTTTGTGCCAAGCATCAAGAATCAAACTGACTGGTCAGGGCTGTCTCTTACGAAAAGGCGAAGACGATGATCCCGACAAGGTCACTCCCAAGAAGGCTGCTCCGGACAAGGCTGCTCTAGGCGAGGCTGCTCCACAGATGAGGCCGCTCGCTGGTCGAAGCCGCTCCCAAGAAGAGGCCACTCTGGACAAGGCCACTCCCAGGACGAGGCTGCTCCCGACGATGATGAGGCAACAATGACAGCGACGATGACAAGGAGGACAACCCCGATGACACAGACTCTGCTCCCCACGATGCCACTCTGACAAGGCTGCCCCCCAGAGAAGGCCACCGCTGCAGATGAGGCCGCTCGCTGATGAGGCTGCACTCCAGACAAGGCTGCTCCGGATGAGGCTGCTCCTCAAAAGAGGCCACTCTGGAGGAAGCCTCTTCCCTGACGATGCTGCTCCCACAGGGCCCCTCACCGAGGAGGCCTCTTCCCAGATCAAGCCACTCCCCAGAACGATGCAGCTCTGGCAAGGCTGAGGCTTAGGGTGATGAGGCATTTCATGGTGAGGCTGCTGGCGGCTAGGGGCTGCTGGCGTCTCCAGGCCGCTGGTGTCGGGACCACTGGCGTGTTGGGACCACTGGCGTCTCAGGGCTGCAGGCATCGGGACCGCTGATGGCCAGGCCACAGAGGGCTTGGGGCTGCTGGAGGCAGGACCGCAGGCGGCTGGAGGCGGGACCGCAGGTGGCTCAGGGCTGCAGGTGGCTGGAGACTGCAGGTGGCTCGGGGCTGCTGGTGGCTTGCTGCTGCAGGCAGCTGGAGGCTGCAGGTGGCTCCGTGCTGCTGGAGGTGGGACCTGTGTTGGTGGTTATAACTCTTACAAGAGCTGTTACAGCCTTTTCTGCTCCCGCCCACTCTTCAGCTCCGGAGGACTCTTCAGCTCCCCTGCTTCCACCTTCTTCTTCCTCGGACAGCTCTCCTGCTTCTTCCCCCTGACCGCCTGGCACACCAACCTTTACGGGGTTGGTTGAGCTCCGCCCCTACACAGGTGGCCAATTGAATCTCAATTCATCCCAGTGGATATACACGCGCCCCACAGATTGGATGTCTCTACCCGGCCTGGCCCACCCCTACATCCGGGGTCCACAAGCAAGTTCCTCTGGGAGGAGCAGGCCCTTACAATAGTATCTTTTTTTTCCCCCCAAGATTTTATTTATTTATTTGGCAGAGAGAGACATAGTGAGAGAGGGAACACAAGCAGAGAGAGAGAGAGGGAGAAGCAGGCTTCTCCCTGAGCAGGGAGCAGGATGCCAGCTCTCCAGGACCCTGAGATCATGATCTAAGCCCAAGGTAGACACTTAACCAACTGAGCCACCCAGGCACCTGGCCTAACAGTATCTTTCTAGAGATATTTTTTAAAGTTTTTAATGGAAATTTCCAGTGAATTTAATTAAGTAAGAATCAGTCTTGGACACTTTCCAATTCTAGGACTTAATGAGGAATGTGGTTAGAAGGGATAAAATGTCCAGTGGTCTTTGGTTGTGTTGGGAAGAAGATACTATGCTCCTAACAACTGATACTCATTTTTTAGGAGGTTTCTGTTAGGCTTAAAGCATTACCAAGAATGTCTTTTAAAAATCTCAAATCAGCTAATCTGAGCAAGCCAACAGGACAGAATAAAGATGACTAAAGTGTTGAATGATACTTTCCTATTTATAAATTAGTAGGAAAGAAATTACTTGAAAGAAATCTCCCTGGGAAATGACTAGCTGTTCCCTTCTTGTGTAAGTATGGGGTTTACTTGTCTTTTTGATAAATTATCCTAATGTGCCAATTTTTTGTTTTTCTTTGCAGACCCTGGAATTCCTAGGAAGTATTCTACAATGTAAATAAAATCAACCTTTGAATAACTGGAAGGCTCCATGGAGTAAATAGCTGGAGAGTCGATTGAAATTAATATATCCTCAAGTAATAATGCAGTTTTTTTGCCCTCTCTTGTCAAACTGGATGATAGAAAGATCCCAGGGCCTTGCGAATGAGTAAAATGTGTTCCTTCAGATTGTGGATATGCCTACACAAGTTAAGACAAACAAAAAATGGCAGAGACCAGGCTTTGCATTGTATAACTTTTCTTTATTATGTAAATGTAGATTACTTTGTTATAAAGCCAAGTTGGATTCTAATCCTAGTTTTATCACTTAAAACTGTGTGACATTGGAGAAGTTAATAGGGATTACGGTTCCTGTCATTGTAATGTAAGATGTGATTCATTAAGTTGTGAGTGAGTGATTGGAATCCACCGTAGTATTGTGAGCAGTGGAGCGATACATCAGAATCAGATTTAAAAAGGACCATTTGGCTGCATCAGTACAACAAACTGAAGGAAGACAGAATGCCAGGTGAAAGATGCGGCAGGATCCAGCGTACAGTGAGAGAGAAGTGAGGGGAGAAGGGAAATGATTATGTTCGTGATATATTTTAAAGGGAGTAAAAAGGATTTGTTAAAGGTATCAGTATGTGATATCAGATCAAGAAATACATGAAAGACACTGTGATATTTCTTGTCTAAGCAATGATGTGGAAAGTGGTACCATTTCGTGAGCTGAAAACGCCTATGTTTATCATAGAAAATTAAAATTTAATTTCATAAGTCCTGGAACGATATCCAGTTGGAGATATTCGTAGGTAGAGATATCATATATATGAAGTTCAAAAATTAAGGGAGAGGCACAACATTGGCATGCTTTCCCATTTATTGGTCAGGAAGAGGAGACATATCCAACCAAAGACCATAAGAAGGAAATCTCAGTGTGGGATGAGACAGTCGAAGGCAGTGATCTTCCATTCCTAGTTGATCCATTCACTTTAAATATGTCAATTACCCTAAATGGGTCTCAAGTATTTCACTTTTGTAACTATGCACCTTTGTGTGGAATTCCTTTGCCTTCTTTTCTTGTTTTTCTTCTTTTCCTTTGAAACTCAGCTAAAGCGTTGCTTCTCTGGGAAGCCTTCCTTGACTGATGTTTGGTAATGTATTCCTACCCCTGATCTTTCATTGTGTGGTTATTTTTGTAATGGCACTTATTTCATTGGTGATTAATATGTATGCTATCACCAAGGGTTAGGAAACCATGGCTTGTTCAACTGGAAATTATAACGTCCATTACACACTTGACACAAACAGATATGCCTTCCACATTCTTTTAATTGAATGAGTCAATAGAAGATTAATCTTGTAATGCATTTAAAAGATTTCCCCCTTGTTTTGTAGATCACTTCCTTCTAATAGGAGAAGTCAGCTCCTATGCAGACTAGATGGAACCAAGAAACAATGTAACTTACTTTGTCCTCTTGGGCTTCACCCAGGATCCAAAGGAACAGAAGGTCCTTTTTGTTATGTTCTTGCTCTTCTATATTTTTTCTGTGGTAGGAAACATGCTCATTGTGGTGACTGTAAGTGTCAGTAAGACCTTGGGCTCACCTATGTATTTATTTCTTGCTAAATTATTATTTATGGATGTCATTTATTCATCTTCTGTTAGCCCTAGATTGATTTCAGACTTATTGTCTGGAGAAAATAGAATATCCTTCCATGCTTGTATGACTCAGCTATATACAGGGCATCTTTTTGGTGCAACAGAAATCTTTCTTCTGCTGGTGATGTCCTATGACCGCTATGTGGCCATCTGCAAGGCCTTGCATTATTTGGTGATCATGGGGCAGTGGGTATGTGTTGTGCTGCTGGTAGTGTCCTGGGTGGGAGGTTTTCTGCATTCAGTAATTCAGGTTAGTACTGTTTATGTGCTTCCATTTTGTGGTCTCAATATCACTGACCATTTTTCCTGTGACATGTACCCTTTATTGAAACTGGTCTATACTGACACGTATGTCATTGGCCTGTTAGTGGTGGCCAATGGAGGGCTGATATGCACTAATTTGTTTGCATTCTTGCTTATCTCTTATGGTGTCATCCTGCATTCTCTAAAGAACCTTAGTCTGGAAGGGAGGTGGAAAGCCCTCCAGACCTGTGGTTCCCACATCACTGTGGTGGTCTTCTTCTTTGTTCCTTGTATTTTCATGTATGCAAGACCTGCTAAGACCTTCCCCATTGACAAATCATTGAGTGTGTTCTACACAGTCATAACCCCCATGCTGAACCCACTGAACTACACTTTGAGAAATTCTGAGATGACAAATGCTATGAAGAAGCTCTGGAGAAGAAATATCATGTCTTTTATTCGATAAGTGTATCATCCACCACGAAGAGAATTATTTTACATTGGATCCCATTTTCAGAATATGTAAAAGTCTTCTTAAAATGACTAAGACTCTTTGTTTCAAGTGAATTAAGTTAAAGAATGGATAGGATGATTGTGCTATAATAACATTTCCCTTCTTGCTAGAATGTAAGGGCTATAGTGTCTTGTTGATCACTTTATTTATAAAGGTGTAATACCTTTTTCTCAAGGAGTTACCAATGGGTAATAAATTAGTGAGGAAATTTTTATATGATTACAATAATTTTTAATTAAGTTATGTTTTAAAATTTGTTTTCTGAGATGTGTTTCATTTTTCATTAGATTCTTGTCATTTAAGGTAATCTTTTTATTATACTCTTTATAATATTTAATAAAGTATGGACTATCTTGTATATTAAGTTTCTGCTGCCTTAGATATAAGTGTTTTTATAAGAAAAACTGAAGTGTAATGGATAATAAGGAGTACAAGAGTAGATCTCACACAATTGGAAACAATGTTGAATAAATTACCTACTTCTCTCTCAGTGTGGTCTCTATTCTTCCCCAGAGTTAGTCTTGATCTGTTAAAGACTCATGAGGTAAAAACTGCAAATGCATTTCGATTTAAATATATGTATGTAATTTTTTCTCTGTGTATTTAAATGTTTGCCCTTCTTTGAAAGTTTGGTAGAATTCCCCAGGGATTCAATCAGGTCCTGGGTTCTTGTTTTTTGGGAGGTTTTTGATCACCGCTTCAATCTTGTTACTAGATATTGGTCTATTCACTTTGTCAATTTCTTCCTGGTTCAATTTTGGGAGTTTACAGTTTTCCAGGAATGCATCCATTTCATCTAGGTTGCTTAGCTTATTGGCATATAACTGTTGATAATAACTTCTGATGATTGTTTCTACTTCCTTGGTGTTCGTTGTGATCTCTCCCTTTTCATTCATAATTTTATAAACTTGGCCTTTCTCTCTTTTCTTTTGGATTAGTCTCACCAGTGGTTTATCGATCTTATTGATTCTTTCAAAAAACCAGCTTCTAGTTTCATTGTTACGTTCTACTGTATCTCTCATTTCTACCTCATCCATCTCAGCTCTAATCTTGATTATTTCCCTTCTTATATGTGGAGTTGGTTTGATTTGTTGTTGATTCTCCAGTTCTTTAAGGTGTAGAGATAGCTGCTGTGTTCTGGATTTTTCAATTATTTTGCCCTTATTGTGCAACTTCTTTTGTAAACATAAACCTTTAAGTTGGCATAGTTTTGCTTATTTCTAAATTTTTAACTCAAGTATAGTTATCATACAACATTACAGTAGTTTCAGGAATATAGCATAGTAAGTCAACAATCATGTGCATTAGAGATGCTCATCATGATAAGGGTAGTTTTGATGTGTTACCATACAAAGTTGCTATGTTGTTTGTGTTTGTGTTTCCTATGCTGTCCTTTTCATTCTTGTGACATATTTATTTTATCACTGAAACTTTGTACCTTTCATCCCCCTCACCTATTTTTGCCTATCCCTTCATCCCCCTCTGTTTTGGCAATGACCAGTTTGTTCTCTGTATGTTTAAGTACATTTCTGGGTTTTGTTTGTTTCACTGTTTTTTTTTTTTTTTTAAATTCCACATATAAGTGAAATCTCTTGCAGCATTTTGAAGATATTTTGTACTAGTCCATAAGATCTCTTAGTTTTTCTTGTACTCCATATTACTCATTTATAAACATTTACTAAAATAAATGTATTCATTTCTTTTCATGTTTTTACTAACCTTTTCCTACAAAAATATATGTTTATGAACATGTGCAAGTATGCATTTCTATGAGTGGAATTGTTGATGTATGTATTTAAAACAATGATCAGATAGTTAAATGTCAGTATTCATAGTTATTATCAAACTGTCATGCTTGAGATTGTAGTATTAGCTAAACTGCTTCTCACAATCTGTGAGAATATTTGTGTCCACATTCTCAACAAGCTATATCTGATAAATATTCATGGCAGAAAATAATCTGATTAAAATGTAACCTTTTTTGTTTTATTGAGTTTATCTTTAATATGATTTATTTTCGTTTTTCTGTGAATCACCTATAAATGTTTTTACATATTTCATTCAATCGATCTTTTCCATAGTGATTTTTATAATTGATTAGATTCTGAGGAAAGGATCCTTTTATTGTTGTGTATGCAACAATTGTCTTTCTGGCTTGTGATGTGTTTTTAGCTTTTGTATAATTTGTAAAATCCTTTTGGCATGCAAAAAATGGTCATAAAAGAAGTTGCTGTGGCTGATATTGAAGAGATTACTGCCTGTGTTTTCCTCTAGGATTCTGATGGATTCCTGTCTCACGTTGAGGTCTTTTATCCATTTTGAGTTTATCTTTGTGTATGGTGTAAGAGAATGGTCGAATTTCATTCTTCTACATATAGCTGCCAAGTTTTCCCAGCTTATTGAAGAGACTGTCTTTTTTCCACTGCATATTTTTTCCTGCTTTGTCGATTCAATTTTGTTTTGGATTGTTATTTTGAAAGATTTTTCCACTTCACTTATACCAAAATATTCTTAAACTGTTTTTCAGGAGTTAATTTTTCTTGTTTCCTTTTTTAAAAAATTTCTTTTCAGTGTTCCAGAATTCAGCAGGTAATTTTTAAAGCATTTTTGAGGTTGTATATCTTACATTAAAACTTTAGACTCATCTGAAAATTTTTGGTGCAGGCATTGAAGAAGTATGGAGGAATAGTCAGTTTTATGAATTTTAGGTTTTCTTAAAAAAATTTGCATACTTTTCTTTTTGCCATTGATGTGAATCCTGAGTATTATATTCTAAAGTGTAATTTTTATTTGGATCCAAATCAGGACTCCTGTTTCATTCATCTCTTTGTTCATGTCCTCACTGATACACAACATTATTGCTTTCATATATAACATATTTGTGTTACACATAGGTTTGCAGATGACCACATGGATGCTCAGCAAAAACATAAATCACACACTTCCTGAAAAAGATGGTATCTTTTCACCATAACAGAATTCATTGTTTATGGTGCATAAACATGCAATACGTGCCCTCCATAATACCCACCACCTGGCTCCCCCTACCTCCCATCTTTCACCCCTTCAAAAACCTCAGATTGTTTTTCAGAGTCCATAGTCTCTCATGGTTCATCTCCTCTTCCAATTTCCCTCAACTCCTTTCTCTTGTCCATCTCCCCATGTCCTCCATGTTATTTGTTATGCTCCACAAATAAGTGAAACCATATGATAATTGACTCTCTCTGCTTGATTTATTTCACTCAGCATAATCTCTTCCAGTCCTGTCCGTGTTGCTACAAAAGTTGGATATTCGTCCTTTCTGATGGAGGCATAATACTTCATAGTGTATATGGACCACATCTTTCTTATCCATTCATCCGTTGAAGGACATCTTGGTTCTTTCCACAGTTTGGCAACTGTGGCCATTGCTGCTATAAACATTGGAGTATAGATGGCTCTTCTTTTCACTACATCTGTATCTTTGGGGTAAATACCCAGGAGTGCAATTGCAGGGTCATAGGGAAGTTCTATTTTTAATTTCTTGAGGAATCTCCACACTGTTCTCCAAAGAGGCTGCACCAACTTGCATTCCCACCCACAGTGGAAGAGGGTTCCTTTGTCCACATCCTCTCCAACACAGGTTGTTTCCTGTCTTGCTAATTTTGGCCATTCTAACTGGTGTAAGGTGGTGTCTCAATGTAGTTTTAATTTGCATCTCCCTGATGGCTAGTGATGATGAACATTTTTTCATGTGTCTGATAGCCATTTGGATGTCTTCATTGGAGGTATCTGTTCATGTCTTCTGCTCATTTTCTGACATGATTATCCGTTTTGTGTGTGTTGATTTTTAGAAGTTCTGTATAGATCCTGGATATCAGCCTTTTGTCTGTACTGTCATTTGCAAATATCTCCTACCATTCTGTGGGTTGCCTCTTTGTTTTGTTGACTATTTCCTATGCTGTGCAGAAGCTTTTGATCTTGATGAAGTCCCAAAAATTCATTTTTGTTTTTTTTTCCTTTGCCTTTGGAGACATATCTTGAAAGAAGTTGCTGTGGCTGATATCAAAAAGGTTACTGCCTATGTTCTCCTCTAGGATTCTGATGGATTCCTGTCTCACGTTGTGGTCTTTTATCTATTTTGAGTTTATCTTTGTGTGCAGTGTAATAGAATGGTTGAGTTCCATTCTTCTACATGTAGCTGTCCAATTTTCCCAGAACCATTTATTGAAGAGACTGTCTTTTTTCCACTGGATATTTTTTCCTGCTTTGTTGAAGATTATTTGACCATAGAGTTGAGGGTCCATATCTGGGCTCTCTACTATGTTCCACTGGTCTATGTATCTGTTTTTAGGCCAGTACCATGCTGTCTTGGTGATCACAGCTTTGTAGTAAAGCTTGAAATCAGGTAACGTGATCCCCCCAGTTTTGTTTTTCTTTATCAACATTTCCTTAGCAATTCGGGGTCTCTTCTGATTCCATACAAATTTTAGGATTATTTGCTCCAGCTCTTTGAAAAATTCCAGTGGAATTTTGATCGGAATAGCATTAAAAGTATAGATTGCTCTAGGCAGTATAGACATTTTAACAATGTTTATTCTTCTGATCCAAGAGCATGGAATAGTTTTCCATCTTTTTGTGTCTTCTTCAATTTCTTTCATGAGTGTTCTGTAGTTCCTCGAGTACAGATCCTTTACCTCTTTGGTTAGGTTTATTCCCAGGTATTATGGTTCTTGGTGCTATAGTAAATGGAATCAATTCTCTAATTTCCCTTTCTGTATTTTCATTGTTAGTGTATAAGAAAGTCACTTGGGGTGCCTGGGGGTTAAGCTTCTGCCTTCAGCTCAGGTCATGACCTCAGGGTTCTGGGATCGAGCCTTGCATCAGGCTCTCTGCTCAGCAGGAAGCCTGCTTCCCCCTCTCTCTGCCTGCCTCTCTCCCTACTTGTGATCTTTCTCTCTGTCAAATATGTCAAATAAATAAATACAATTTTTAAAAAAGCCACTAATTTCTGTACACTTACTTTGTATCCTGCCACATTACTGAATTGTTGTATGAGTTCTAGTGGTTTGGGGATGATTTTTCTTACAAAAAAATGCAAAGCAGCATTTCAGGGGGGACATAGATGAAGAACAGTAGATATCTAGAAGGCATAACTCTCACAGGCAGAAAATGGAAGCAGTACTGAAGTTCATGAAAGATGACTTGTTGAATGAAAAAAACCTGCTCGTGGATATCAGTTCTCAGTACTGGAAAACTTTAACTGTTTCTAAATTAATCTTCTTAAATTCAATCTTGTTAAAAATAATAACTGACTTTTGTTTTATATCTCAACTATTTTAAATTTACTTTAACTTATATATAACACATTTGTTTTATGTATGTTAACACATACTTCATGAGATGAGCACTCTTTCATTACTATTACTTTTCAGATTAATGCCTATTCTTCCATATTACCTTTCAAAAACAAGTCTAAAATAAAATAATACGTTTACATTGAAATATGATAATATGATAAGTAACTTGAAAAGAGGTTGATAAGTTAAAAGCAGATGAGAATAGTTTAGTCACAAAACAAGTCATATATTATTTTTAGGAGATGCACTTAAGGATTCATTTAGGAAGAGGTTTTTTTTTTTAAGGTTTATTTATTTTGAGGGAGAGAGAAAGAGAGAGATAGCTTGGGGGGAGGGGCAGACAGAGAGGGAGATGACGACTCTCCACTAGAGAGGGGAACCTGATGTGGGGCTCAGTTCCAGGGCCCTGGGATCACGACCTGAGTTAAAGGCAGATGTTTAACCGACTGAGCTACCCAGGCACCCCTAATTTAGGAAGCTTTCTAGTAATAAGAACTGTTATTCATGAGTGGGTCTTTTCATTCAACAAGTCATCTTTCATGACCTTGGGTACTGCTTCCATTTTCTGGCTGTGTAACTCATCCTTTCTAGTATCTGCTGTTCTTCATCCATGACCCTTAAAATGCTGTTTGGCACCTTTGTTGTAAGAAAAACCATCTCTTTCAGGAAGTATGTGACTGAAGTCTATGCTGAGCATCCATGTAGGCATCTGCAAACCCCTGTACAATGAAATCATAAAGAGTGGCAGGGATATGGCTTCCTCTTTCAGGTGACATGTACTAGAGGCTTTGTCCTTGCAACCATTCAGGTCCTCTTCACAGTGTGGCTACCTGTGTGTGGCTCCACTGTCATAGACCATTTGCGCATGACATAAATCTTTGGCTGAAACTCATCTGCATTCATACCCTTGGTGTCTCTGTTGCTGTCAAAAGTGGGTTCATCTGCTTGTGAAAATTTTCCTCTTGATTGTCTCCTAGTTGGTTATCATATGCTCATGGAAGACCTATAGTTTGGAGGGGAGACACAAAGCTGTGTCCACTTGTGTCTCTCACATCAGTGTGGTGGTTCTAATATTGCATCCTGAATATTTGTATATTTGCACCCAATCACCACGTTCTCCACTGATCAAGCTGTGACTCTGTTGTATAGCATGATAATTCCCTTGTTAAACTTAAACCTGCACACTCAGAAATTTGGAGGTGAAAATGCCATGAGGAAGTTCTGGGGTAGAAAAGGTAACTTTGAGAGATATCCACCACTTTATAAAATAAATTTGTATATTAAATAGAATAGAGAAAAGAAGATAATTGGTACATTATTTGTTCAAAGTATGTTTATTTTGACATATACACACTTTGAGGAAAGGTCCAGGGAGGAAATAATTTACCATTATACAAATATCCTATTTTGGTTTATGTATTATCCAGTTGATGGTCAAAGTTCAGTGTGCTGGGAGTATTAGTTAGAGTTCTTCTACAAAGCAGATTGTCAAGACACAGATCTGGAGATTTTAATTTACCAGTTTTGCTGTTAGATGACATACCTACTTTTTATACAGGTGTATGTTTAAAGCCAGTGATATGTGATATAGTGTAGCCATGGTGCTGTAGTTTATGCTGACAGCTTGCACTTATTAATAAAGTGAACTTAGTTTTTATTTCTATTTATTTTTATTTTTTTAAAGATTGTATTTATTTACTTTGTATTTATATCATTTGACAGAGATCACAAGTAGGCAGAGAGGCAGGAAGACAGAGAGGGAGAAGCAGGCCCCCTGCTGAGTAGAGAGCCCAATGTGGGACTCTATCCCAGGACCCTGGGATCATTACCTGAGCCAAAGCCAGAGGCTTAACCCACTGAGCCACCCAGGCCCCCCTCAACTTAGTTTTTAAATGTAGTTTTTAACTTGTAGTAAAATCCAAATAACAAAAATTGAAGTTTTAATCATTTGTATTTGCAAAGTGTCAGTGGCATTGAGTCAATTCACATTGATATGATGATTAAGTAAGTTATTTGACATTTGTAATGCAGACACCAATGCCATCTGTCACCAGAGCCTTTTCATCTTCCCAAAGTGAAATTCCACATTCATTGGACATTGATTTCACCTTCCTTCTCTTTGGGCCTTAGCAAACACTGTTCTTTTTTTTTTTTTTTTTTAATTTCTGTATCATTGATTTCTCCTCTAATCTTTATTATTTCTCTTCTCCTGCTGGCTTTAAGCTTTATTTGCTGTTGTTTCTAGTTCTTTTAGCTGTAAGGTTATGTTGTGTATTTGAGACTTCTCTTGCTCCTTCTAGAAGGGCTGTATTGCTACATACTTCCCTGTTAGGACCACCTTTGCTGCATCCCAAAGGGTTTTTTTTTTTTTAATATTTTATTTATTTATTTAACAGAGAGAGATTACAAGTAGGCAGAGAGAGAGAGGAGGAAGCAGGCTCCCTGCTGAGCAGAGAGCCCGATGCGGGACTCGATCCCAGGAGCCTGAGACCATAACCTGAGCCGAAGGCAGCGGCTTAACCCACTGAGCCACCCAGGCGTCCATCCCAAAGGTTTTGAACTGTTGTGTTTTCAGTTTCATTTGCTTCCATGTATTTTTTTAAATTCTTTTTCAATTTCCTGATAGTCCTATTTGTTCTTTAGTAGGATGCTCTTTTAACTCCATGTATTTGTGGTCTTTCCAAATTTCTACTTGTGATTGACTTCTAGTTTTCTAGCATTGTGGTCTGAAAATATGCATTGTATGACTTCAGTCTTATTGTATCAGTTGAGGCCTGATTTGTGACCCAGTATGTGATTTATTGTGGAAAATGATGCATATGCACTTGGAAGAATGTGTATTCTTCTGCTTTAAGATGGAATGCTCTGAATATATCTGTGATATCCATCTGGTCCAGTATGTCATTCAAGGCCCCTTTGTTTCCTTGTTGATCTTCTGCTTGGATGATATGTCCTTTGCTGTGAATGGGGTGCTAAATTCCCCTGTTATTACTGTATTATCATCAATGAGTTCTTTAATTTTGTTATTAATTTGTTTACATATTTGGCTTTTCCTAAGTTGGAGGCATAAATATTTAGAATCATTAAATCTTCTTGTTGGATGTACCCCTTTAGTATGGTATAGTGTCATTGTTGTTTGGTTAAAGTTTTTGGTTTAAAATCTATTTGCCTCATATAAAGGTGGTCACTTCAGCTTTCTTTTGATGTCCATTAGTATGTAAATAGTTCTCTGCCTCTTCACTTTGAATCTGGAGGTGACTTTTGGTCTAAGATGAGTCTCTTGTAAACAGTATATATATGGGTCTTATGGGGTGTTTTTTTGTTTGTTTGTTTTTAATCTATCTAACACTTTATATCTTTTGTTTGGAGCATTTACTCCATTTACCTTCAGAGTAATTTTTGATACATGTGTATTATGCTATTTTATTTCTTATTTTGTCATTGTTTATGGAATTTCTTCATTTCTCTAGTTTTTGTCTCTTTTGGTCTTTCTTTCCCAGTCAAAGTGTCTCCTTTAATATTTCTCACATGCTGGTTTAGTGGTCATTAACTGCTTTGGTGTTTGTCTGGGAAACTCTTTATCTCTTTTTCTGTTTTAAATGACTACCTTGCTGGATAGAGTATTCATGGCTGCAGATTTTCCCCATTCAGCATGGTGAATATAGCATTTCCATCTCTTCAGTCTTGCCAACTTTCTGTGGAGAGCACTGCTGTTAACCTTATTGCCCCTCCAATTGTCAGTAAGGGACCTCTTTTGTCTCATTGCTTTTAGGATTATTCTTTATCTCAATATTTTGCAAATATAACTGCAATATCTTGGTGTTGGCTTGCTTTTGTTTAGATGGAGGTTCTCTGTGCCTTCTGACTTTGGCTGTCTGTTTTGTTCTCTAGATTTGGGAACTTTTCAGCCATAACCTTCTCAAATAAACCTTCTGTTTCCTTTCTTTCTCTTCTTCTTCTGGGACTCATATGATATGAATGCTATGTTTGATGGAGTCTCTGAATTCCTTGTCTATGCTCATGATCCAAACATTTTTCTTTTTCTTTCTTTTATTGTTTCATTATCTTCCATAGTTCTGTCTTCTATATCATTTATTCATGTCTCCGCTTCTTCCATTCTTGTGGCCATTACATGCAGTCTGTTGTGAATCTCAGTTACTGTATTTTTCATTTCAGCCAGATGGTTAATTAGCTCTTTTATCTCTGTGGTAAGGGTCTCCCTGATGTCTCCTATGCTTTTTTCCAAGCCCAGCTAGTATACTTATGATTATTGCTTTAAACTCTCCATCAGGCCTATTACTTATATCTGTTTTGATTAGATTCACAGTTGTGATCTTTTCTTGTTCTTTCTTTTGGGATGCATTTCCCCATCTTGGCATTTTGAGTAGGTCTCTGCTTCTTCTTTGTGTTAGGAAAGTCTGTTATGTTTCCTGTTCCTGAGAGTAATGGCTTTAAGTAGAAGAGGTCAAATAACGGCGAGGGTCCAGTGCTTCAGGAAGTATTTTTGATGTGTGCTGCATGTACTCTGCTACTGTGTTTTGGCTGCTCTGTTTCTCAGGTCAATTGTATGTAAAGGTTCTATTTGCCTGCAGAGGGGACTGTTTGGTCCTTGTTCAGAGTTTGGTGAGTTTTAACTAGATAAGATTTGGTCTACTTGTTAAAGGAGACCTGATTATATTTTCACTATAAGTGAAGCTTTGAAGAACTCTGTGGTCAGTAGACATGGTGAATGCAGGGGTTTCTAAGGGTCTTCTGGGGAAGGGTCCTGCTGCACTAGTCCTTAGGTACACTTATCCAGGAAAAGTATTACTGGCAAGTACAGAAGAGGGAGACTTGGTGTAAGCAGTTTAGGCAGTCAGTGCTGGCAATGTGCTATTTACTGAAGCTGGTCAATGCTGAGAGGTGGGGGAGGGAAATGGCACTAGCAAGCTCTTTGCGCCTAGAGAGGGGAGTCCATGCTTGCTGCTCTCACAAAAGCACATTAAAAAGATCAAATAATTTTTCCCTCATGTGTCCCAGTGTTTTCTAGATCTCTCATTTCACACTGTCTCTGGGTTGCTTGCCTGCCTTGAGCAGCACAATTCACCTTAGGCTCTAGCCCAGCCAAGCTTTCGCATCTTTTAAAACTCTAAACTTTTAGAACCTGGAGTGAGAACCTTCACTTGTTTTCTGGAGGATGGTGTCAGTGTGCTGGGACTCTTGCAGGTTTGATCCAGAAGGGCAATCGTGACAGAATGCACGGGCATGGGACTTGGAGAAATGCAGGCTAAAGAGCCAATGTCCAGTGTAGCCACATCTAGCAGGTCTCTGTGCCTTTGCTGATGGGTGGAGTAAGGAAATGGAGGCTGCAGAGTCTTTTGTTCCCAGAAAAGCAATGCAACCTCTCAGAGATGTGCACTAAAAAGTAAAAATAGTCTCTCCCCATGCCCGTAGATGATCCTCAGATTGTGCTGTCTCGCCTGGTTACCTGCCTGCCTCTTCTCCAGGAGTTGGCCAACATACTCAGATACTGTCCTAGCCAAGCCCAGGGACCTCTGAAACTCCAGCGTTTGAGGCCCATTGGTTGCCAAAACTTACCAAAATCAGCCACTCTCATTTTCCTTACCAGTGGCTTTGGGGAAGTGTGTGTATTCCTGTGTGCTCTGCTCTCTCTCACCATTCCCTGCAACTAGCACTCCCTCCCCTCTGCAGCACCTGGGATCATTTTCAGCATGAAACATGTCTTCACACTTCCTGCCTTCCTTTATATGGCTTCTTTTCTCCCTTCAGCTGTGTATAATTTCTTCTATCAGTCCTCAGGTCAATTCTTGGGCATTCAGAATGATTTGAAGGTTATATGGATGTGTTCCATGGATGAAGCGAATTTAGGGTTCTCCTACTATTCTGCCACACCAGGTACTCCAACTTACAGTTTTAACCATTTGTAAGAGCATAGTTTAGTGACATTGAGTCAATTTACATCATCATGATGGTTATTACTTTAATTTAATTTAATTGACATTTGTGATGCAAGCACCAGTACCACCCACCTCCAGAGCCTTTTCATTTTCCCAAACTGAAATTCCACACTCATTAAACATTAACTCCCCAATCCCTCTCTCTGGGCTTTAGGCAGCCACTGTTCTGTTTTCTTATTTCTTATGAATTTGGCTACTTTAAGTACCTGTGTGTATGGAATCATACAATATTTGTCTTTTTGTGACTGTCTCATTTCACTTGGCAGAGTGAATTGCAGGATATCGATGTCTTAATATGTGTCAGAATTTCCTTCATTTTTAAGAATGAATAATAATCCATTCTGTGAATATACCTCATTCTGTTCATACATTTATCACATTTTGTACACACTTTGACTGCTTCTACTTTCTGGCTATCATGAAAAATACTGCCATGAAAATGGGTATAGAAATACCTATTTGAGACTATGATGTCCATTATTTTGTGTATATACCCCACAGTGGAATTGTGGATCATATGATTTTTTTTTTTTTTTTTTTTTTGCTTATCTTTTCAGGAAGTACAATAGCATTTTCCATAGCTGCTACATCATTTTGCATTCCCACCAGCGATGGAGAGTTGTTCTGATCTTTCCACTGTCTTACGTGTGTTACAATTTTTACATTTTGTAGTCATAACTCTCCTGTTGGGTGTGAAATAGTATTACATTATGGTTTTGAAATGCATTTCCCTCATGATTAGTGACATTGAGCATCTTTTTATGTGCTTATATGGCATCACATATCTTATTTGGAGAAATGCCTATTGAAGTCCTTTGCTCATTTTTAATCAGGGTGTTTTTTTTTTTTTCTTTTTTATGTGTGTTTTTGAGATGTGTGTTTGTTATGTATTCTGGATACCAGCATATTATCAAATAAATCAATTTCAGATATCTTATCTCATTTGTGGGATGTCTTTTCTCTCTGTTGATAGTGTGTTTTGATGTACAAAAGTTCTTAAATGTGATAAAGTGTAATTCATGTGTTTTTTTCTTTTCTTGTCTGTGGTTTTGGTGTCCTACCCAAGAAATCATTATCAAATCCAAAGTTATAAAGTTTTCTTCTAAGAGTTTCATAGTTCTAGGTAGTAGTTTAGGTCTCTGATCTATTTTGATTCAATTTTTGTGTATGGTGTATGTGATTAAGGGTTGAATTTCATTCTTTTGCAGGTGGATATCCAGTTTCATGGTACTATTTTTGGAATCATCTGTTCTTTCCCAATGAATGCTCTGTCACTTGTGAAAATCATTTGGACACACAGGCAAAGGTTTATTTCTAGGATCTGTATTTTATTCCATTGTTGTATCTGCTTTTTGATTCCCATACCTTTGTAGTTAGTTTTAGAACCAGGAAGCCCTCCAATTGTTTGTTTGTTACCCTAGGGTTATTTGGTTGCTTGGCATGCCTTGAGTTTCCACCTGAATTTTAGGATAGATTTTTCTATTTCTGCAAAAACATTTCTTTTTTATTTTAGTAGGAATTTCTTTGAATCTGTAGATTGCCTTAGCTAACACTACAACTTAGTACCATGAACCATATAAATTCATGAGTGTCTTTCCTCCCTTTAATTTGTGTCTTCTAGAATATCTTTCAACAACACTATGCAGTTTTTCAGTGTAGGAGAATTTTGGGTCCTTGTTTAAGCTTATTCTTAAGTATTTTGTCTTTTTGATGTTCTAGTAAAAGAAATTGTTTTCTTAATCCTCTAGGGATTATTAAATGGTCGCAGAGAAATTCAATTTATTTTCTTGATTAAAAAAAAAACTCAAAAAATTGGGTATGGAAGGAATGTACTTCAATACAATAATGGTAATATATGACAGAGCCACAACTAACATCGCACTCAGCAAAGAAAGGTTGACAGCTTTTCCACTATAATCAAGGAAAAGATAAGAGTGTCCCTGTTCACCAATCCATTTTACAATAACATTGGAATAAAATCCCTATGAAATTTTCAGTCTTTTCTACATATAGGTCGTGCCATCAGTGAAGTAAGAACACATTACTTAGAATGTTCACTTAATTTTACTACCTAAAATAGTGTTTCTGATGGTAGCTACTAACTTTATATCTCAGCTTTAACATGACCTTTGAAGAAAGGCCTTCCCTGGTCACCTTTTCCATAGCAGTAATCTCCCTGAGTATACTTTGTTTGCTCTGGTATTAGCCATAGTGAAGACTATATTTAGTTTAGTAAATTGTCCCCATATTTGCTGTCTGACTCTATTATAAGAATATAAGGTCCATGCATGAAGGAACTTTTACATAATTTTCCTATTTCTTTAGTTACCATTCATAGCACGGTTTCTGGAAGTAGATTGGAGCTCCAAATTAAATAAATTAATAGTTTAATAGTTATTTTATATATAAACACATATCTAGAACATCTAACCACACTTTAGGGCAGGATAAATTTACTATTAAATGAAAGAAAAGAAAAACTTACTATGACAAGTGGGAAAATATATGAAAATTTTTTTCCCTAACACAGTATGACTGGGTTAAAATTTTATTCTTGACTGGCAGTCATCTTACAATCATTCTAAAGCTATATTTTTATGTTACATCTTTCTGACCCTAATTATGTGATTTGGCCTCCTAGTATTTTTATAGAGATATTTTTTAGAGTTTTTCTGGAAATTCCCAGTGAATTTAATTAAGGAAGAATCAGTCTTGGACACTTTCCAATTCTAGGCCTAACGAGGAATGTGGTTAGAAGGGATAATATGCCCAGTGTTCTTTGCTCATATTGGGAAGAATATGCTATGCTCCTAAAAAGTGGTACACATTTTTGAGGAGGTTTCTGTTAGGTTTAAAGCATTATCTAATGAAAAACACAGGAATGTTTCTTAAAAATACCAGGTCTACCAATCTGAGCTAAAGCAAAAGGACAGAGTAAAGATGAATAAAGATTTGAATGTTATTTTCCTATTTAGAAATTAGTACGAAAGAAATTACTTGAGAAAAATCTCCGTTGGAAATGTCTGGTTGCTATCTTTTTATGTAAGGATAGGATTTCCTTGTCTTTTAGATAAATCATCCAAAGTTTTTGTGCTAAATTTTTGTTTTTCTCTGTGGAACCTGGAGTTCTTAGGAAGTAATCTACAATATAAATAAAAGCAATCTTCTGAATAACCGGAAGACTCCACGGAGAGAATGGACAGACAATTGAATGAAATAAAATAGGTCCTCAAGTAACAATGCAGCTTTCTGTCCACTCTTGTTAAACTGGATGACAAAAGATTTCTAGTTTCTTGTGAATGAGTAAAAAGTGTACCTTCAGATTGTGGACTTGTCTTCCTAAGGTAAGACTAACAGTAAAGTGGAAACCAGGCTTTGCAATTGTGTGAGTACCTTTATTATGTAAAAGTTAGATCACTTTGAATAAAGCACAATTGGGTTCTAACTCTAGTTTCACCACTTCAAAATGGGTGAACTTGGGAAAAATAGATGTTCAGAATCTCAGTTTGTTCAACTGTGGAATGGGGATTACAGTTTCTGTTACTGTAAATATGAAATGTGATTCATTAAATTGTGAGTGAGTGAGTAGAATCCACTGCCGATGTTGTGAGCAGTGGACTGATCAGATCAGTATCAGTGTTAGGAAAAAAAAAAATTGGTGGAGGCCAGAATGAAATGCAGATGTCTAGTGCAGTGGCCAGAAGTGGGAAGAGAAGGGAAATAACCAACTTGGTGATCTATTTCAATGGGTCTAATAAGATTTGTTAAAGTTATCAATATGTGATATGAGAGCAAGAAAGGCATGAAATGCATGGTGATATTTCTTGTTTGGAAAATGATTTGGAAGGTGGTACCATTTAGTCAGATGGTAAACACCTACATTTGTGACTGAAAATTAGAAGTTTAGTTTTATAATTTCTGAATAATATCCAATTGGAGATGTTCAGAGTTGGAGATGCTGCATATATGAAGTTTAAAAATTAAAGGAGAGACCCAACATTGGAAAGGTTCCACATTTACTGGTCAAGGAAAGAGGGTATATCCAACCAAAGAAGAAGTCTAAGAAAGAAGTCTCAGTGAGGGAAAAAAAAAATTCAGGGCAGCAACTTCTATTCCTAATTTGTTCCACTCACTTTGAATATGTCAGTTACCCTGAATGGGTCTCAAGTATTTCACTTTTGTGACTTTATAAACTGTGCACTCTTGCATGGATCCATTGCCCTCTTATCCTTCCACTTCTCCTTTAAATCTCAGGAAGGCGTGCTTCCTCTTGGAAGCCATCTTTGATTGCTGTTTTGTTGATATATTCTTACCCTTGACCTTTGCACTGTGTGACTACCTTTATATTGGCACTTATTTCATTGAATATTATTATATATGCTATCATTGAGTGTAGGAAACCATGACTTGTTCAACTTGGAAATCACACTGTCTGTGACACAAATAGGTACTCCTGACTATTTTTTTTTTTTTTTACAATCTTTTACACAATCTTTTAACTGAATGAATCAATAAAAGATTAACCTTATAACACATTTAAAGGCTTTCTCCCCTGTTTTGTAGATCACCTGATTCTAATACAAGAAGTCACTCCCATCCAGACTAGATGGACCCAAGAAACAATGTAACTTACTTTGTCCTCTTGGGTCTCACCCAGGATCCAAAGGAACAGAAGGTCCTTTTTGTTATGTTCTTGCTCTTCTATATTTTGACTGTGGTGGGCAATGTGCTCATTGTGGTGACTATAGCAGTCAGTAAGACCCTGGGCTCTCCTATGTACTTGTTTCTTGCTAATTTGTCTTTTATGGATGTCACTTATTCCTCTTGCATTTGCCCCAGATTGATTTCAGGTTTGTTGTTTGCAGAAAATACCATATCCTTCCAATCTTGTATGACTCAACTATTTACTGAACACCTTTTTGGTGGCTCAGAGGTCTTTCTTCTACTAGTGATGGCCTATGACCGTTATGTGGCCATCTGCAAGCCCTTGCATTATTTGGTGATCATGAGGCAATGGGTGTGTGTTGTGCTGCTGGTAGTGTCCTGGGTTGGAGGTTTTCTGCATTCAGTAATTCAGGTTAGCACTGTTTATGGGCTCCCATTCTGTGGTCCCAATGTCATTGATCATTTCATCTGTGAAATGTATCCCTTACTGGAACTCATCTGTACTGACACATATGTCATTGGCCTGTTAGTGGTGGCCAATGGAGGGATGATCTGCACTATTGTGTTTATGTTCTTGCTCATCTCTTATGGTTTTATATTGTACTCTCTAAAGAACCTTAGTTCAGAAGGGAGGCGAAAAGCCCTCCAGACCTGTGGTTCTCACATCACTGTGGTGGTCTTCTTCTTTGTTCCATGCATTTTCATGTATGTACGACCTGCTAAGACTTTCCCCATTGACAAGTCATTGAGTGTGTTTTTTACAGTCATAACCCCCATGCTGAACCCACTCATCTACACTCTGAGAAATTCTGAGATGACAAATGCTATGAAGAAGCTCTGGAGTAGAAATGTTATATCTTTTAGTAGATAAGTATATTATCTACCACAAGAAGAATCTCTTTACATTGGGTCCATTTTCTGAGAAAGCTGAAGTATTCCCAAAATGATTCTGAATTCCCTTTTTTTTTCAAAGTAATTAAGTTATTTATAATTAAAGATTGAACTGGATTATTGTGTTATAATAAATTTTCCTTCCTGCTAGAATGTCAGGCTCATAATACCTTGTAAGACTTCATTTAAGGGTGTAATGCCTTTATAGCAGGGATTCAACAATAGGTAATGAATTAGTGAGGAAGTTTTTATATGGTTATATTAAGTTTTAATAAGCCTGTATTTTTAATAGGCCTGTGACATGTACCCCTTTATGAAATTGGTTTGTACTGGCACATATGTCATTGACCCATTAGTGGTGGCCAATGGAGGGACGATTTGCACTATTTTGTTTGTGTTTTTGCTCATCTCTTACGGTGTCATCCTGCATTCTCTAAAGAACTTTAGTTCAGAAGGGAGGCAGAAAGTCCTCCAGACCTGTGGTTCCCACATCATTGTGGTGGTCTTATTCTTTGTTCCATGTATTTTCATGTATGTAAGACCTGCTAAGACCTTCCTCATTGACAAGTGTATATTTTAGAGTCATAACCCCAATGCTGAACTCACTGATCTAACACTGAGAAATTATGAGATGACAAATGCTGTGAAGTAAGTGCATCATCTATCATGAATGAAGCATTTTAACATTAGTGTCAATCTCCACAAATGTTAAAGTCCATTTTACTATAAATGCATTTACAGTCATAGTCAACAAATAATGTGCAGTGAAAGAGTCAAATATTTATAGAATTTTACTAATTCATAATTAATTGCTATGTTTACTTTTGTTACTTTTTGTCTCATTCATAATTCGATTTCTGGTCAGTATCTTGTTTTTTATCTTCTTTCTTTTCATTGTTAAAATATTTCTTTTATAGAGACTATCTTCTCTATTTAATTTCTTTTCATATGAAGTTTTTGTATAACATTTTACTTTTAAGATATACCTGAGCAAAAAATAGATAAAATAAATATTAAAAATAGAATCCTTACAAAGAGGAAATGGTATGGAATGAACATTTTATCTGTCCCTCACCAGTCTCCCTGTTCTTCTATATGCATCATTGTACTAAGATTGTTATTGGTCCTAAGATTATCCAATTAATAATCTTTGCTAATAAAAAATCACATTTTTATGTATGTGTTTATCTTTGTGTCTAACCTTTGTAATTACTACTTGGCCTCCTGAAGATCTTTCCATACCAGTGCACAGATAGAACTCATTATTAGATTCCTTCTACTGCCTAAAAATTCTTAATAAAGATATAGCTACATTAGTGTTTCCAGTACTTGTCCTGTTTTCCTGAATCTTTTCCTATGATAAAAAGCTTTGCAGTGAAGTCTTTTAGAGATTTTCTAATTATGAGTTTTTAGCAGTGCAATTGTTTGATCAATTGGTAGATATATTTAAAATTGCTGTTGTTCATAGTTATTGCCAAAGTGCCATCCATAAGCTTATACCAAACTATGCTACTTCCCTCAGTTTAGAGTTTGTGCACATTCTCAACAACAAGTTCTTGATGAATATTTTTAGTATTTGAGATTATGGTTGCTAAAAAAATTATATTTCATTTGTTTACTGTAATTGAAATTCAGTAAATATAATTGAATTTGATTCATGTATTTAAAATTACTTGTATTCATCTTTTGTGAATTATCTATTATTGACATTTACATGTTTTGTTTGATTGCTGCTCTTTTTTATATGAATTTTTATGACATAATCATGCACTAAAGACATTATCCCTTTCACCATTGTGTAAGTATTTTTCTAGTCTATGATTTAATTTGGATGTTATTATATTGTACAGAATATCTTTAGCCATGTAGAAATACTTTTATATATACATAATCAAATCTATTAATATGTTCTTTGACCTTGTATCTTTCTCAGAAAGACTTCCCTATTTCAATGTTAAAAAATATTCTTCCACATGATTTTCAACATTTAATTGTTCAATTGTTTTGTGGTGTTATATGCTGAATTTTTGATCCATCTACACTTTGATGTAAGTTCTCAATTAGGGATTAAATTTTCCTTATTTTTCTAGGTGGGCATTTGTAGAGATATATACTTATTTTGTCCTGCCATTTAAGACATAATGTAATTACACTTAATTTGGAAGGCACTTAGATATCTGATAAGCTTAGTACTCCTTCTTACCATTCCTTATCAGAGCCATATTTATTCTTTAAACATATTTATGTTTGAAAATAAAATTTTAATAGGACACTCTAGTAAAAGTTATGTTTAGTTTGTTTTCAGTATGAGTTGATTTAGGAATAGTTACTAGCTTTAGAGAATTAAAAATTCTCATCCAAAAACTGGGCAGTTCTTTTCATCTAACAAGATTTCTTTGGTGTTCATATAGACCCAGTATGTTTCTTTGTAAATTTAGTCTTTTTGAGTAAACTTATTTTATGTTGTTTGCCAATAGAATCTTATCTTCTACTTTCCAAGTGTCTGTTGTTTCAATGTGGAAAATCTGCCTTTTTTCACTATTATAAAAGATGTAATCTTCACAGTACATCATTCATCCTTTTTAGTCTAAGTTCTGTACATTTTGAGACATACAGTTATGTAACCACATCACAACCAATGTACAAACGTTTCATCACCCCAAATAATTCCCCATGCATCATTGTACTCCCCTTCTACCCTAGCCTCTAACCCTATGCTGACAAATGCTGATCCCTTTCTATTCCTATCATTCTATCTTTTCCAAAATGTTATATAAATTGAATCATACAGTATAAAATTCTTTTTTATTCTAGCTTTTTGAGGTATAATTGACTAATTGAAATTGTATATATTTAAGATGCAATATGTGATGATTTGATATATGTATTCATTGTGAAGTGGTTACCATTACCAAACTAATGAGAACATCTATTACCTCACATAATTTTTTTTTCTTCATGAAGGCCACTTAAAATGTACTCTTAGCAAATTTCAAGTAAACAATACAGTATTATTAAGGAGAGCCAACATGCTGTATATTAGAGCCTTAGAACTTTTTCATCTTTAAAAAAAATTATTTATTTGAGATAGTGAACACGAGAGAGAGAGAGAGCATGAGCAGGGGGTAGGTAGGGGCAGAGTGAGAGGGAGATGCAGACTTCACACTGAGCAGGGAGCTGATGAGGGGCTTGATCCCAGGACCCTGGGATGATGATCTGAGCCAAAGGCAGAGGCTTAACTGACAGCCACCCAGGTGCCTCAGAATTTATTTGTCTTATAACTGAATGTTGGTAGTTTTTGAACATTTCTCCAACCTCCAGTAACTGGTAATAATCATTCTCTTCCCTGCTTCTATGAATTTGACTTTTTTTTAAAACTACCACATATAACTGAGATCATGTAGTATTTGCCTTTCTGTATCTGGCTTATTTCACTTAACATTCTACTTCACTGATGTCTCAGAAAGCAAAATTTTCTTTTTTTATAGCCAAAGAATATTCCATTACTTATTAATGCCCCATTTTTTGGTCCATTCATCCATCAATAGATTTTTTTTTAAATATTTATTTATTTATTTATTTATTTATTTATTTATTTATTGTAATTTGTCTATTGCCCAATGTGGAGCTCGATCCCAGGACCCTGAGACTGTGACCTGAGCTGAAGGCAGATGCTTAACCCACTGAACCACCCAGGACCCCTATTGGGAAAAATACTCAAAGAACATTGGGTGCAGATATCTCTTCAAAATACTGCCATCGTTTCCTTTGGATATATGCCTAGATGTAGGATTGCTGTTTCATAGGATAGTTTTACTTTTAACTATTTTAGGAATTTCCACACTGTTTTTCCTAGTGGTCACATCAGTTTATGTTCCCACCAAAAGCATACAAGGGTAAACTTCTCTGTGTCTTCACTAAAACACTTCTTTTATAAGGGCATTTATTTCATGCCCTCATGATCTAATCATCTCCCAAAGGCACATCTCTTAATACCATTACATCAGACATTAGGATATGAAAATATTAATTTGGTGGTATGCAGACATTCAAACAGTAGCTCAGGTCCAATTTCACTCTTTTGCTTATTGATATCCGGTTTTCCAGCACAACAAAGTGACTTTCCTTTCTCCATAGTGTATTCTTGGTTCCCCTTTTCAGAGATTAGTTGACTGCATATACATGGGATTATTTCTGAGATTTCTAGTCTCTTCCATTGGTCTGCACACCTGTTTTTATGTCAGAATCATAACCTTTTGATTAGTCTACTTTTGAAACGTATTTTGTGATATTGCTAGCTTTATTCTTTTTCAAGATTGTTTTGGCTATTTGCGGTCTTTGTGGTTCCATATGAATTTTTTTTTCAGTGCCATTAAAGTTTTTTTTTTTTAATTTTTTATTTTTTATAAACATATATTTTTATCCCCAGGGGTACAGGTCTGTGAATCACCAGGTTTACACACTTCACAGCACTCACCAAATCACATACCCTCCCCAATGTCCATAATCCCACCCCCTTCTCCCAAACCCCCTCCCCCCAACAACCCTCAGTTTGTTTTGTGAGATTAAGAGTCACTTATGGTTTGTCTCCCTCCCAATCCCATCTTGTTTCATTTATTCTTATTCTACCCACTTAAGCCTCCATGTTGCATCACCACTTCCTCATATCAGGGAGATCATATGATAGTTGTCTTTCTCTGCTTGACTTAGGGATTTTATTGAAGCTGTAGATACTTTGGATAGTATGGAAACTTTAACAACTGTATTCTTTCAATCCATGAACACAGGTTATCTTTCCCTTTATTCATATCTTTAATATCATTCATCAATGTCATTTCATTTTAAGGGTGAAAATCTTTTATTTCCTTGGTTAAACTTATTCCTACATATTTTATTCTTTTTTATGGCATTGTAAATGAAATTATTTTCTTAACCTCTTTTCTGGATAGTTTGTCTATTATTATTATGTATAAATGCAACTGGTTTTTGTATGTTCATTTTGTATTTTGTAAGTTTGCTGAGTTTTTAAAAAATTAATTCTAGCAATTTTTGGTGGAGATTTTAGGGTTATTTATTTATAAGATCATGTCTAGTATGTAGTATTTTAAATCTGGGTTCTTTCTTTTACTATAATGCATTGGAGACTTATGTGTAATGTGTTTATCAATAGTTCATTCATTTTTATTGCTGAATATTATTCCATCCTATGGCTATATGAGAGGTTTATTTATCCCTTTTTCAATTAATAGGTAGTTTGGTTGTTTCCAGATACTTGAAATAATGAGCAAAACCACTATATACATTCAGTTAAAGGGTTTTTTTGCATGAACACAAGTTCCCATTACAATTAGGTAAATTCTTAGGAGTAGAAGAGATGGATTTTATGGTAGCTGTATGATTTCATAAAACAGCTTTAAACTATTTTTCTAAAGCATAGCATATTACCAGCATCAAATAACATTTCTAGGTTTTCTGTCAGAATGTGGCATTATCAAGTTTTTAATTTTGCCTTTTGAATAGTCAGTAGTGTTATCTTCTTGTGGTTTTAATTTGCATTTCCCAAATAGTTAATGATGTTGAACAATTTTCATGTGCATTTTTTGCCAATTGATGTATCTGTTCTGGTGAAATATCTGTTCAGTTCTTTTGACCATTGTATACTGAGTTGTTTATTATTATTGAAAGTTGAGAGTTAGTGTATTCTGAAGACAAGTCCTTTATCAGATATATAATTTGCAAATATTTTCTCACCATCAGTGTGTTATATTTCATTTAATAAAAATGTCCTTTAAAGAGAATCATTTTTGTGTTATGGAGTTCAAGATATCACTTTTTAAATTGACTATGCCTTTATTGTTATACCTAGACAATCTTTGTCTAATTCAAGGTCACAAAGATCTTCTCTTATGTTCTCATCGAGAGGTTTTATAGTTTTAGGTTTACATTTAGCTCTATGAACCATTTTGGATTAACTTTATTTATGACTTGAGGTATTGATCAAGGTTCACTCTTCTCAAATAGATACCCTTTTGTTGCAGCACCACTTGTTGAAATGGCTATCATTTCTCTATTGAATTGCCTCCATGCACTTATCATAAGTCATCAAATATGAGGGTCTGTCTCTAGACTATTTGATTTCATTGACCTACATATGTATCCTTTCTCCAATACTAAATAGTAAGTCTAGAAAGCAGGTAGTCTAACTTCTTCAACTTGTTCTTTTCAAAATTAAATTTGGCTATTCTATTATTTTACCTTTCTTTTAAAAAAATATTTTATTTACTTGTTTATTTTTGAGAGAGATCACAAGCTGGGGTGTGTGAGGAGGGACAGGCAGAGGGAGAAGCAGTCTTCCCACTGAGCAAGGGGCCTGAATCTGGACTTAATTCCAGGACCTTGGGATCATGACCTGAGCTGAAAGCAGAAGCTTAAGCAAACAGCCACACAGGAGTCCTGTTATTTTACCTTTTTAGATAAATTTTTGAATCAACATATTTTTATAATGTATAAACAATTAGTGGGATTTTGTTGAGAGTTGTGTTGAATCTATAGATCATTTAGAGAGGATATGATATTTTAGCAGTAAATAGCCTTCCAATTACTGACTGTGGTATATCTCTCCAAATACTTTTCCTTTGATATTTTGCATTAATATTTTGTAGTTTAAGCATATGACAGCATATATTTATGTATTTTATGCCTAAGGATGTCATGATTTTTATTATTAAAGTGACACATTAAAAAGTTTCAAATGTTTTTTGTTAGTTTATAGATACATGATTAAGTTTTTGGATCATGTATGTATCTTATGACCTTACTAAACTCACTAATTAATTCTAGTAACTCTCTTTGTAGATCCTTTGAGATTTTCTAGGTATGAAATTATTTTGTCTTTGAATAGGGAAATTTAAAAGATTAGTCTGATCATTTTTCTTGTGATGCTCTTGTTTCCAGGTGTAAGGGTTATGCTGGATGAATAAAATGAGTCAGGGAGTATTTTAATATCTCCTTATTCATGAACATATTTATGTAAGATTGGTACTACACTTTGATAAATTTTTATATAGGATAATTGATAAATTTGTATGGGGGTGAAATTTTTGTTTTAGGAGGGGAAGGATTTTAAAGAATTTATTTATTTAACAACATTAGATTATTCCAGTTCAGAAATATTATTATTATTATTTTTTAAGTAATCTCTATACCCAACATGAGGCTTGAATTCACGACCCTAAGATCAAGAATCACATGCTCTACTGATGAGCCAGCCAGAAACCCCAGTTTATTTTAGTTTTTAATTATTTTTCTGTGTCTATTTAGAAAGTTGTATCTTTCATAACAGAGCTCCACTTTCTTAGATGGCATAAATTCATTTATGATGCTCTGTTGTTGTCATTTTCAGATCAGCAGAATAGAGGGATGGAGCTTTCTTAATTCTTGATTCTTACCCTTTGGTTATAGTTCAATCCTAGCAATATGGTTCTATCCATTTTGCTAGGAATGTATCAGTTTTATGAATCTTTGAAAGAACAACTTCCTGGATTTATATATTTTGTATACTCTATGTTGTATTCCAGTTTCTATTCAACTAATTTCTCTTTCTATGGTTTCTATATTTTATTTAGTTTTTCCATTCTACCCAGTGTTCTCTGGGTTTATTTTGGTTTTCCTTTGCTCAGGTTCTTAAGATAGAGGCTTGACTTCATTTCATGTCTCTTGGTTCCTAATACTTCTATTTACCCCTATCCATTTCTTTCCAAGCACTCCTTTAACTGCACCCAGTGTACACACTCACACACACACACACATTTCGTTATCATTCTGTTGAAACTTCATTTTAAAAACTATTCACTGAGATGTCAGGGTTCCTCAGTCAGTTAAGCACCTGCCTTTGGTTCAGGTCATGATCTCAGGGTGCTGGGATCTAGTCCCTCACTGGGCTCCTTGTTCAGTGGGGATTCTGCTTCTACCTCTACCTGCTGCTCCCTCATGCTCTCTCTCTCTGGCAAATAAATAAATAAAATCTTACAAAAATAAAAATAAAAACTATTCACTGATATTTCTTCTTTAATTCATGGTAATTTAAATTTATGTTGTTTAATTTGTAAATAATTGGGAAACTGTTATATTTCTGTTGAATTTCATTATATATATTCTGTATGATTTAAGTCCTTTAAAATGCATTGCAATTTGTTTTTTGGCCAAGTGTAGTGTGTATTTTGGTGAACATTCTCTGAGCACTCTGAGGTAAGTAGAAACCTCCCACAGTGTTTTCTCCCTCCCCACTCCCATACTAACACAGGCTCTATCAACTTGTCTATGTGCCCTTATGTGACAAACTCAAAACTCTTCCCCTTAGGGGAGAATCTTGCTTTATCCACATTTTGGACAACTTTTAAATGGGTTAGACACAATTTACTTTTGTGATGCCATAGAAGTCAGTTTAGGTATCTGTGTACAAAGACATAGCTTAAGTGTAACCAGAAGAGCTATGCCTATTTTGAAAGTCATGCTTGAAAGAAGAGAGTTTTGGGCGCCTGGGTGGCTCAGTGCATTAAAGCCTCTGCCTTTGGCTCAGGTCATGATCCCAGGGTCCTGGGATCGAGTCCCACATCGGGCTCCCTGCTCAGTGGGGAGCCTGCTCCCTCCTCTCTCTCTGCCTGCCTCTCTGCCTACTTGTGATCTCTGTCTGTCCAATAAATAAATAAAAATCTTTTAAAAATATGAAAGAAAGAAGAGAGTTTTTACATATTTTATTTCTGTCCACACTGGACATTTCTCTTTTGGTGTTTCAATCTCAAGTTGTTCTTTTGTGATTTCTCCCCAAGAGGAAAAGTTTAAGTCCTGTTGTACATGGTTATTATCCTGGTGGCATCTCTGGAGATGCAGGTCTACACTCACAATTATGATGAAGGTCCCAATGAATTTAATTAGGGAAGAATCAGTCTTGGAGATGTACCAGTTCAATGACTGAACAATCTGTGTAGTAGTTCAAATGCAGGTAACGTGTCTACACACCATTGTCTTGATCTAGGAGTCTTTGGATCAGTGTTCAATGACCGGCTTTATCAGGAATTGAAAGGAAGGACTCAAAACATAATGAAGTATGTATATGCAATTATTCTCCATACAGGGAATCCAAGGTTTAACTATGCTTTGTGAAGACAGACCAGTATAACTGACCACATAACCACATAAACTTTTCTAACAATTCACAACTTTCTCTCCTGCAAAGTTAAACTTTTTTTAAAAAACGATTTTTTAAAAATTTGTTTGAGAGAGATCTAGTGGGTGAATGAGACAGAGAACTCACAAAGAGGGGGAGGGGGCAGAGGCAGAGAGAGAGAAAAAAAAAAAAACCTCCCTTTTGAACCAGGAGCCCTACTTAGGACTTCATCCCAGGACCATGGGATAATGACTTGAGCAGAAGAAAGACATGTAAGTGACTGAGCCGCCCAGGTGCCCACTTGACCACCTTCTTGTTCTTCTTCTTTAACTTAAAAATTTGGTTTAACATTCTTTTGTTATTGAGACAAATCTGCTATCAATGAAGATTTGGGGTCTTTTTGTTCACAACCAGTATTCAGACTTGTTTAGATTATACGGCCTTTGTATTCATTTGAAAACCCTAGAAATTTGAGGTAACGTTTTTCTGAAAGACTGAAGTGAATAAGACTTTCTGCAAACATAGAAAGCATTGTTCACATGGAAACAGTTCAAGATCCTGTGATGATGCATGTGTTTTCTTGATCTGTGTGCACAGAGATGGTATCAATGCACAAAAGAGAAGGGAGAAGGGATGCAACCTTGAATTGAAAGGTGTTTCAGCATGCAGGTATCCTAGGAAGTGTAATTAGATGTAAGACTCCAAAATAGACTTTATATTTTACATCTTGGTGGTGTTGGGATTCAGTCTTTTAAAAGTTCTGCTGAGTGAATCTGATAACAGCTATATTAGCGATTCTTTATAGTTATTAGAATATGTGGGAATTAGCTCAGTTCTGTAATACTCTTTTTTGGCTATTTTTATATATAAAGATACAGGATAAATGTATTTTCTCAAACAGTTATTTTTAGAAACTAGTTTCAGGCCTAGGGATATTTTAATGGGCAAGATATTTATAACTCTATAGATGCTTTCAATTGATATGTTCTCTGAGCATTGTTTGCTGATCTGTGGAAGTTAGAGGGTGGTGTAGCATCCACAAACTTGAATGAGTGATTTTGAAGAATCCCAGGTCACACTTTCATAATCAAGCTCTTATTTCAGTTCCTATGTTTCTGTTTACAGATATGTTTCAGCATATAGGATATACTTGTTGGTTATTCCTATAAATACTTCTTTAAGTGATTTACCCACTTGCCATTAGTTTCTTTGTCTTCTATATTTTATTTGCTTAAATCTATGCGTGTATTTTGATATTAACTCTGTGTATATCCTCTGAAATGCAAGTCCTTTCTCCCATCTACTTTTATCTATTGATGTCATGGTATCTTTAAAGTCCTTGAGATGTTCTGATATCATAAAATGTATCAATTTCATTTATGAGTTAAGAAGATTCCAGAAGTTAGAAAATCATCTCTTGTGTTAGCTGGGAAGTAAATACAAATCTTGCTGTAGTTTTTCATTAAATAAATACATTTAAAAATTTTTATATGAAGAATTCACTACATGTACAATTTTACTAGCTTCCAGTTGGAAAATTGGTTGTGCTCCTCCATTTATTTATACTGTGTCCTTTCTCCACAATGTTTCTAGTGACTTATCTCTGCTTGAATCAGCAAGAGTGGTGAGGTTAGGGAGAATGTTTTCATCCACCTTGTATTCTTATAATTTCTGAAAGTACTGGAGCATAAGAAACTGCAATGCTTATTAGGTAAATGAATAAACAGATTGTGTTAGATTTCAGGAAGTCAACAGTAATTATCACATTTATAGCTAATTTTTTCTTGAACTGTGAAATAAGGAGATGCAAAAGAACATATGGAACACAGGAACAATGTGACTGAGTTTGTCCTGTTGGGGCTCACCCAGAGCCTTCAAGGTCAGAAAATACTATTTGTCGTGTTCTTGATCATCTACATTGTGACGATGGTGGGCAACCTACGCATTGCGGTGACTGTGGTGGTCAGTCCATCCCTCGATGCCCCTATGTACTTCTTCCTTGGTTACTTATCATTTATGGATGCTGTTTATTCTACTACAGTTACTCCAAATATGATTATAGACTTACTCTATGAGAAGAAAACCATTTCATTCCAAGGTTGCATGTCCCAGCTCTTTATAGGGCACTTATTTGGTGGTGCTGAGATTTTGCTCCTGGTGGTCATGGCCTATGACCGCTATGTGGCCATCTGCAAACCTTTGCATTATTTGACAATCATGAATCAACGGGTGTGTATTTTGTTGTTGCTTTTGGCCTGGGTTGGAGGTTTTCTGCATGCTGTTGTTCAGCTTCTCTTTGTTTACAACCTTCCCTTCTGTGGTCCCAATGTCATCGACCACTTTATCTGTGACATGTATCCGTTATTAAAACTTGCGTGCACTGACACCTATGTTATTGGTCTCACTGTAGTTGCCAATGATGGAGCAATCTGTGTGGTCATCTTTACAGTGTTACTCATTTCGTATGGGGTCATTCTGCACTCCCTGAAGACCCATAGTCAGGAAGGGAGGCGCAAAGCCTTATCCACTTGTGGCTCTCACATTACAGTGGTGGTCCTCTTCTTTGTCCCTTGCATTTTTATGTATGTGAGACCTCCTTCTACTTTACCCATTGATAAATCCTTGACTGTGTTTTACACAGTTATCACCCCTATGTTAAACCCTCTGATCTATACTCTGAGAAATGGAGAAATGAAAAATGCCATGAAAAAGCTGTGGACCAGAAGAAGAAAATGATGCTGAAGAGAAATTATCACCTTTTTTCAATGAAGAGTTACTCCATCCAGGAAAGAATTATTTAATTATTTATTTGTAATGAATTTCTCCTCAGGTTTAATGAATTTGTGTATGATGAAAGCATTTAAGGTGTAAATATTGTAACGATCAAAAAAGATTTCTAAGATTTTCATAAATTGTTAGGAAAGTAGGTCTGTAGCCTTTGGGCATAAAATGTTTCTATTGAAACTATAGGTTTGTGTTCTATGTGATGAGTTTTGCTATAATAAATACTGTACCTTTATTTTCATTACTGGGCAATTTTCACATGCTTCTCTTTTATCCAATTGTTCTTTTTCAGAATTAATAGTGCTCATTATATATTTCAGAGAAAGATTTTAAGAATTGGGGCATAAACATTTGGTCATTCCTCTCATACAAAGACAACTCATAGTTAATACTTGAAGTATATATCTTATTTTTGTAACTGCAAGATGGTTAAGTATATAATTTTGTTCATATTACTTAACTGATAGGATTGAAAAGGAATTCTTCTTCCGTGTTATAATATTACTCATAAAGAAGTTATGGCAAGGAAAAAACCCAAACAAAAGACCTAGATATGATAAGTAAGATTTACTTATTTTTCTATGTGGCAAATCCTATTATCTCCTCATGTGGAGCACCTTTGTTCGGTGTTGTATTTTCATTGAGATGATCCATTAATCTTCCCTTGTAGTTTAGAATATTTGATAATATCTCTGCTATTTTTCAGTATCACCATCTGTACTTTTGCTTACAGCATTTCATTGCCTTCTTTAGGGACCTTGGCCCTTCCTTTCATTTATGGAATTAACATAATCCATAGTTTATGAGCTTTGGGTATGCAATACAGACCCTGACACCAGATATTTTGGGTGATATCATTTGTAAGAAAGATGTTGACAATATGGCATGCACTTTTACCTCTTCTCTTAATGGAATGCAGATTATTGAGTAATAAAGAGTTCATAATATGTATTGATTTCTTTAACAGAGATCCCTTTCATAAGTCTCCCTCTCTCTGAATGAAGTTTGAAAGAAAATGTTATCTGCCTCTAACAGTGTAGGAAGCATGTAATCAAAGAAACTCATGTTTCTGCCTCCCTTATTTAGTATGGATTTATGGGGTGCCCTGGCTATGGGGAATAGAGCATTTTCACTCATAAGTCACATTGTATGAGAAACTTTATATCCCAACTTATATCAATTATTATTACATGGAGATTTCTTATGTCATCTCAAATTCTTCCCAAATAAGATACTATCATTAAATAGTAGTAAACAGAAGTTTTATCATCAAGTTATCAGTTTTAGATGTGGCTATAGACTGAATATTTGTGTTCCCTCCAAAATTCATTAAATTCTTTATAATACATGATATTTGGAGGTGGGGTGTTTGGGAGCTGATTAGGTCATGAAGGTAGAGCTCTCATGAATGTGGTACTATCTCTTTAAAAAGAGATACCAGTCAACAAATCAAAGAGGCAATCCTTGGAATGGGATAAGATATTCACAAATGACACTACAGACAAAGGGCTGATATCCAAGATCCAAGATGGGGCTGATGTCCCATCCAATAATGGGCAGAAGACATGAACAGACACTTCTCCAAAGAAGACATACAAATGGCTAACAGACACATGAAGAAAATGTTTGTCATCATTAGCCATCAGAGAGATTCGAATCAAGACCCATTGAGATACCACCTTATACCAGTTAAATGGCCAAAATTTACAAGGGAGTAAACAACAAGTGTTGGAGAGGATGTGGAGAAGGAGAACTCTCTTACACTGTTGGTGGGAATGCATGGTGGTGCAGCCACTTTGGAGAACAGTGTGGAGATTCTTCAAAAAACTAAAAATAGAGCTACCCTATGACCCTGCAATTGCACTACTGGGTATTTATCCCACAGATACGGATGTAGTGAATAGAAGGGTCATCTGTACCCCAATGTTCATAGCAGCAATGGCCACAGTCCCATAACTGTGGAAGGAGCCAAGAAACCCTTCAACAGATGAATGAATAAGGAAGATATGGTCCATACAGACAATGGAGTATTCTGTCTCCCTCAGAGACCATGAGGTCTCTTGTAGCAACTTTTGTAGAAACACGGACAAGATTGGAAGAGATTATGCTGAGTGAAATAAGTCAAGCAGAAAGAGTCAATTATAATATGGTTTCACTTACTTATGGAGCATGAGGAATAACATGGAGGACATGGAGGAGAGGTGAAGGGGGTTCGGGGAAATTGGCGGTGGAGACGAACATGAGACACTGTGGAGTCTGAGAAACAAACTGAGAGTTTTGGGGGGGGATGGGGAGTTGGGTGAGCCTGGTGGTGGGTATTATGGAGGGCACATATTGCATGGAGCACTGGGTATGGTGCATAAACAATGAATTCTGGAACACTGAAAAGAAATAAAATAAAATGAAAAAAAAAAGAAAATCTATAGTAATTTCAACTTAAGCATATACTATGAATGATAAAACAAATTCACTGTTGAAGAACTGTATGATTCATTCTTATTCTAAATAAAAGCAACATTAATTACTTACAAAAAAAATGACACCATAGACCTCACTTGCTCTTTATGCAATGTGAATACACAGCAAAAACAGTTATCTATGAACTAGGATGCAAGATCTCACCAGATATGGAATCTGCAAACGTCTTGATCTTGGACTTCCCAGACCCCAGAACTGTGAGAAAGAAATGACTTTTGTTGAAGCCAATCAGTCTGTGGTATTCTGTTAAAGTGGCCCAAATGAATTTAGACATTTAGTTAATTTCCAAATGTGTACTGTTATTGCAAGTGATGAGATAAAAATCTTGATTAATTGTCTATGTTAATTATTCTATAAGTTCTTTTAAGCCACAAAAGTTACTTAACTGTCTTTATACTCTGTATTTGCACAATGTGTGACATAGAATCCACTCCATGAACTTTGTCAGTACTTGCATTCTTGAATTCTTGATCTCTTGAAGAGTTTTTACTGATGAATTTTCATGAACTCTTTCTACATTAAATATATACATTTGCTACAATAGTCTTTGATATTTGCTCAAAACATTTACCTTATTTATGTTGTAATTATGTGTGTTTTTCTATAATGATGTTCCCATATTCCTTAACTTTTGATTTCTTCTATCTCATCACTCTTGGAAAATTTCATTTACTTTCATTTAGTGAATTTATAAATTTTATCATCTGTTTAAAAAATAAAAATAACTCTCAAAAATGTTTTCTTTTCAAGTGATTCAGGGTTTATTTTTGCTTGTAATAAGGACAAATCTAAGCCTGTTTTCCTTAAACAGGAAAAATAATCTTCCAAGGTTATTATTAATTTTAGTAATAATTTAAAATTTTCTATTTAATATGTCAAATTTTATACAATTAGTGTGTTAATTTGTGGCCCATTTCCCCTCCTCCTGTGCTTCTCCCTCCTCCTCCTCCTTTTCCTTTGGTGTATTTCCCTACCACTAACATTCTATATCAGTAGTCAAGGATTTTAAGGTGTTTATACCTTGTAGGAATAATCTTCTTTAATTACTCAGCCTTTTCAAGTCTTTTGAAATTTCTCCATATTTATTTTTCCTGATAAACCTTAGGATTATTTTGTAAAGTTTGAAATCTTCCCATAACTCTATATTTAGAATTTCATGACTCACCACATTGATTTTGAGGAAAATGGCATGTTTTCATATCTTGTTTTCCCATCCAGAATGAGACATATATTGTGAAGGCTTGATCAATGTCTAAGTAAATTTGTAATCATTTCCATAGAATGTACATAAATCTTGGCTTTTGGTTTTATTAATTAGATAGTAGCTTGTCTTATTTACCTTTGATTAATATTTTCTTTTTTTAAATTTAAATTCAATTAGTTAACATAAAGTGCATCATTTATTTCAGATGTATTTATCAGTTGCATATAACACCCAGTGCTTTTCACATTCATGACCTCCTTAATGCCCATCTCCCAGTTACCACATCCCCCCAGTGACCTCCCCTTCCATAACCCTCAGTTTGTTCACATTTCCAATGAGCTGATCAGAAAGGGCTCAGTGTCTTTTGCACAATACTCAGAGGCATGTGTGTTTGTTTGCATTCAAAATTCATAGACCTACATTTGACAATACACAAGTAGGTATTCAACCACAGATATCTCTATCTGACCTCATGTAGCGCTGTATAATTACAGGTTATATATAGGTACATTGTTCAGTGATCTGTAGGTATATATCCAATTTCATAAATGTATCTATATGTGAACACAGAGAAGTCTGTTTCCAAAAACATATGGATAAGTATCTGACTACACATATGAATGCAGATGTATATACATAAATATTTGCTATATCACACACAGTGTATATGACTACACACAGGGATATATCTTGCCATGCAGAAGTCTTTGTCTAACCATATGCTAATTTTGGGAGCACACGACTGAATCATTCTGTTCCATGTGACATGGACTGAGGTTCCTCTCTGGTATTCAGCTGATTAGGGGCTTTTAGGGAGTGTTTAGGATGACTTTATTCATGTGAGCTGTGCCTTGGCAGAGATGGCTAGAAGGTTGGAATTTTCTACCTCCTTCTCCATGTAGCCTATCTCTCCAGTGAGTATGTCAGATTTGTAAAATGGCAGTTTCTGGCTCCCAGAAGAATGAAACAGAAGGGATTAGGCCAGTTCATATCGCCTTCCATCCTGATATGATCTTGAAGTTCAGGATTTCAAGTTCTAAATCCAGACTGCTTATGCACCAAAGGAAAAGGTAACCTATGGAATGAGATAAAATATTTGCAAGTCATATACCTCATAAGAGATTAATATCCAAAATGTAAGAGGAATTTATACAACTAAATAGCAAATGGAAATCAAAACAAAAATTGATTAAAAAATGAGCAATGTGCCTAACTTGATATTTTCCAAAGAAGACATACAGATGGAAGGTTGCTCAACATTACTAATCATAAGGGAAATGCAAATCAAAACCACAATGAGAAACCATCTTACATCAGTCAGAATGGCTAAAATTAAGAAGAGAGGGAACAAAAATTGTTGACAAGGAAGTGGAGAAAGGGCAACCCCCTGGGGACAACCTTCTGGGAAATAGAAATCAAAAGAACAGTACAACAGATCAACAAAAGTAGGAACTAGTTCTTTGAAAGAATTAATAAGATTGATAACCCCCTGGCCAGACTTATCAAGGAGAAAAGAGAAGGGACCCAAATAAATAAAATCATGAATGAAAGAGGAGCAATCACAACCAACACCAAAGAAATACAGTTTTAAGAACATATTTTGAGCAGAGATCAGAGATCTGCTGTGATCTTTCCTATTTCTCTTCTGTTGGGTTTAGGTTTTCTTCTCTGTTCTTTCTCCATCTCTTTAGGTGTAAAGTTAGGTTGTGTATTTGAGACCTCTCTTGTTTTTTGAGAAAGACTTGTATTGCTATATACTTCCTGAGGGTCGCCTTTGCTTCATCCCAAAGATTTTGAACAGTTGTGTTTTCAGTTTTATTAGTTGCCATGATATTTTTAAATTCTTCTTTAGTTTCCCGGTTGACCCATTCATTCCTTAATAGGTAGCTCTTTAGGTTCCATGTATTTGAATTCTTTCCAACTTTCTTCTAGTGATTGAGTTCTAGTTTCAAAGCACTGTGGTCTGAAAATATGCAGGGAATGATCCCAATCCTTTGGTACTGGTTGAAACCTGATTTGTGACCCAGGATGTGATCTATTCTGGAGAATGTTCCACGTGCACTAGAGAAGAATGTGTATTCTGTTGCTTTGGGATGGAATGTTCTCAATATATCTGTCCATCTTGTCCAGTGTGTCTTTTGTTTAGACGATCTGATCATTTCAGTGAGGGGTGTGTTAAAGTCCCCTACTCTTATTGTATTATTGTCGATGTGTTTCTTTGATTTGGTTATGAGTTGGTTTATATATTTGGCTGATCCCATATTAGGAGCATAGATATTTAAAATTGTTAGGTCTAATTGTTGCACAGACCCTTTAAGTATGATATAGTATCCTTCCTCATCTCTTATTGGAGCCTTTATTTTAAAATCTAGTTTAGCAGATATAAGGATTATCACCTCAGTTTTCTTTTGATGTCCACTAGATTTTAAATTGTTTTTCACTGTGTTACTTAAAATCTGGAGGTGTCTTTGGGTCTGAAATCAGTTTCTTGCAAATAGCATATCAATAGGTATTGTTTTTTAATGCTTTCTGATACCCTGTGACTGAGATGCCATTACCGCTATTTCTGCTTCTGTACCTTCGCTTGCTAACCCATGAGGAGATGGAAAAATACCAGCAGACTTTCTATAGACACTCTGTAACCACACATCCCCCTCCCAGAATTGAACCTGACAGAATGGCCCGGACCCCTCCCCCGGCTCTGGGCCAAGAGATAACAGCCATCTGACCAGAGAAACCCCCACCCGGAATTGGACACAGAATAACTGCTCAAGGACCCTCCCCCCCATCCGGCTCTGGGCTGAGAGCTAACAACCGTCTGGTGCCCTGCGGCTTGACAGGAAGACCCTGGTCAATCCTGAGCTGACACATACCCTAGTGGCGCCAACTCAGCAGTTTGAAGAATGACCCTTCGTTTGAAGAGCCCTTTGCCCTAACCAATAATCCGTTCCCAGCCTTTTCCCACTCTGTAGTGCGCCAATCATATTATAGAGTTCCTTTTTGATTTTCCCGCAGTATGTGGCGATTTGTTACAAGATACTATGATGTATGATAAGTCCCTGCCTCCCCAAAAATAGTGTATAAAAAGTGTGATCCTGAGCTTGGGACCTCTTAGCGTCACTGGCAACAAGTGCGCGGATATCTGGGTTTGAACTCGTAATAAACGACCCTTGCTGTTTGGCTTTGACTCTGGACTCTGGTGGTCATCTTTGGGGGGGGGTCTCAAAATTTGGGCACAATATGACTTTTGATTGGAGTCATTTAGCCCATTTACATATAGAGTAACTATTGAAAGATATGAATTTAGTGCCATTGTATATCCTGTAAGGTGACTGTTATTTTATATTGTCTATATTCTTTCTGGTCTATGTTACTTTTAGGCTGTCTCTTTGCTTAAAGAACCCCTTTCAATATATCCTGTAGGGCTGGTTTGGTGTTTACAAATTATTTTATTTTTTGTTTGTCTTGGAAGTGTGTTTGTTTGTTTTTTTTAAAATCTCTCCGTCTATTTTCAATGACAGCCTCATTGGGTATAGTATTCTTAGCTGCATATTTTTCTTATTTAGTGCTCTAAATATATCATACCAGTCCTTTCTGGCCTGTCAGGTCTCTGTGATTGGGTCTGTTGCCAATCTAATATTAGTACTGTTGTATTTTACAGACCTCTTGTCCCAATCTATTTTCAGTATTTTCTCTTTGTCACTGAGAGTTGTAAGTTTTACTATTAGATGATGTGTTGACCTATTTTTTTTTATTTTGAGGAAGATTCTCTGTGCCTCCTGTATTTTGATGCCTGCTTCCTTCCCCAAATTAAGGAAGTTCTCTGTTATAATCTGCTCCAATGTATCTTCTGCCTCTGTCTCTTTTCTTCTGTGATGTCAATTATTTTAATATTGTTTTGTCTTATGGTATTATTTATCTCTCGAATTATTCTGTAGTGACCCAGTAGTTGTTTATCTCTCTTTTTTCTCAGCTTCTTTATTCTCCATCATTTGGTCTTCTCAATCACTAATTCTCTCTTCTGCCTCATTTATCCTAATGATGAGAGCCTCCATTTTTTATTGCACCTCATTAATAGCCTTTTTGATTTCAACTTTTTAAGATTTTAGTTCTTTTATTTCTCCAAAAAGGGATTCTCTAGTATCTTCTATTCTTTTCTCAAGCCCAGCTAGTACTTTTATAGTCATCATTCTGAACCCTAGTTCCAACATCTTATTAAAGTCCATATTGATTAGGTCCCTGGCAGTAAGTATGGCCTCTTTGTCTTTTTTTTTTTTTTTTTTTTAGGTGAGTTTTTCTGTTTCACCATTTTGTCCAGAGAAGAATAGATGAATGAGAGAACAAAATGATAAAAGTGTAAGAATAACCCCAGAAAAATATACATTATACCAATCAGAAGAGACCTGCAACTGTGAGAAAAAGAAAGGAAAAAAAATGATAAGGCTGGTGAATAGAACAGAGCCACACACTAGATCTTGGGTTTATATTGGTCTGTTAGAAATAACTGCCTCCCAAAATTTTAAAGATATAAACCTTGTATGTATACACAAAAATAAGGGTAAATATGCTAAAGGGATGGAATATGACTATAAAGATGAACATTAAAAAAGTTTTTAAAAAAAGTAATTGTTGAGTTAAGAAGTTTGTTGATAAAAGAAGGAAAAAAATTAAAAAAGAAAAAAAAAAAGGAGAGAATGTGATCAGGCTGGAGACTAGAAGAAAACCATACACTAGTATTTTTGGGCATATTTGGTCTGTTAGAAGATACTGTATGCCAGAATTTTAAAGAAAGAAAAAGTTACATACAAAAATATATACTTGTATATTTATATTTTTGTATAAATGTAAGTATAAAACTCTGCTTATATAGTTATATATGAAAAATAAAGTTACATACAATGAAGGGATAGAAGATGAGTGTAAAAATGAAAATTTAAAAAATATTTAAAAAAGGAGTTGATAAGATGGTTAAAATAAGAAAGAAGAAAAAGAAAAAATAGAAACAGAAAAAAAGTAAAGAAAGTTAAAAAAAATTTACTTTGAAGGGCTTAAGAATCATGAGAAAAAAGTCATGAATTCTATATGCTGTATTCCCCTACAGCACATTGCTAGAGTTTAGCAGTTCTCATTGATTGGTAAACTTGGTCTTGGCTGGATGTTCTTGCTGATCTTATAGATGAGCAGCCTGTTGCAGTGACTTTCAAGTGTCTTTGCCCAAGGTGGAACTTCACCACTTTTTCCAGGGCCATGATAAGTATTGGGAATACTAATTCCCATGCTAAGAGAAGTATTAGTAAGTATTCCCATTCCCATTCTTCTCGGGTTTGCTCTCTGTAGCTTTTGTGCCCTGAAATCTCTCTGTATGGCTTTGGGGGTTAAGAATAAAAATGGCATCCTCCTAATCTCTGGGCCTGAAGGCCCCAAGAACTGGGTGCACCACTCCTCAGTTAGCCTGCAAAGAAAAGCAGTCAATATCTCCTATCTCTTTGGTCTCTAGCTGCACTGCATGCTCACTAGGCCTATAACCAAGCATTTCTCTTTCTGGCATATGTCCCCATTTAGAGTCTCCAAACCCTGCAGAGTCCTACAGTGCACTCATGTGCCATTCCTCTGGGGTAGGAAGGGGAGGCTCCCTGGATTGCCTGCTTTTGGGGTCTCTGCTCAAAGAGTAGTCGCCCAACTGTGCTGTGGATCATGGTTTATGGCAGCCCCAAGCTGAGAACCTCCTCCTGGGTTTGCAGCCAGTTTCTGGGTTCCAAAACTTGGGAGCTCTACCACACTCAGTCACTTCCAGTTGTTCTGTGACCGTGAGGGTTGTGAGACCACACTGTCCCAGAGAGGGTTCTATTCAATACTTAGCCACTGGAATGACATACCTCAGCAGAGCCTACTTGTAGAAGTTCCAATTTTGTTCTCCACTGCTCTGTCACTTGCTGGCAGCTGCCTCCCTCGTTGCAGTCTATCTTTCCAAATATCACCTTGGATTCACTTTTCCACACATCCTACCTTCCAGAAAGTGGTCACTTTTCTGTTCATTGAATAGCTGCTATTTTTTCTTTAATCTCTTGTTGAGTTTGTAGGTGTTCAGAATGGTTTGAAAATCATCTACCTGAATTCCTGGGACCAGGTGAAACTTAGGTCTCCTACTCCTCCACCATCTTGCTTCTCCTCCTCAAGTTATTTTTGAGTCTTTTTCAGAAGTTTGTGAAGAAATTATACCCATTTTATCTAAGGTATAAAATTTATTAGAATAATTATTTTTCCAGAAAAATCATTTATTAACCTTTCAAAGTCTGAAGCATCTGTATGAGTTTATTTCCTCTTTAATTTCTGATATTGGTATTTTATCTTGATCACTATTGCTAGAAATTTACCAGTTGTAGAATAATAGTACAAGTTTTGACTGTTGTAGTTTGTTCTCTTTAATGTTTTATATTGTAGTGATTTTTTTAAAATCTTTCCATTACATCTTTTTTTTTTTTTTAACTTTGACATTGGTTTAGTCCTCTATGTCTAACTTATGATAAGAGTTTAGTTCTTTAGGATTTTTTTTTAACACAGCATAAAACTATGCATACATTTATGTAAATTGAAAACAAGTAGCTTTTTGTGTGGCTTAGCACATCAAAAAGATCTTCAGCTGGTTCTTACAGGTACTTAATGATTTTTATCTATGATACTTATGACCTAGAAAATACAATATACAACCAAATGTGGAAATGAAGATGCTCAGTGGAGCTCATCATAAGCTGTGGGAAAATTAGTAAGAGTGGAAGCCTTCAGAGACTTGATTTAGAAACAGGCTCTTGTTGGAAAATAATTTGTTTCTTGTAGAAACAGTCACTCAATTGATACTGGACTGAAATTAAGGATTGAATTAATGAACTGAAAATTATTATGGTGTCAGTTGACATAGATTCAGGCCTTGGTCAACTGCATCCATCCCAACACAGAACTACAGAACTGTGACTACATATCTTTTTATGAATTGCAACTTCAACCTCAGTAACTTCCCTCATCCTAAGGCCTTCTGCATCTGAACTTCAGGGCCTCTTTGTAGTGATGCTAACAGCTAGAGATAGGACTTCCTTGGCTGAGGACATGACTGATAAGTGAAACTGAGACTGGTTATCCTTTCACTTTGGTGTCAATGTGATTTGCCTTATTTAAATTGTTTAGCCATAAGAAACTCACAGTTTATTATTTAATATATTTTTTCCTGTTCAAATTAGAGGCTTTTCACATATTTGGGTGTCTGCCACTATTTCTTGGCAAGAACCTAGTATTTTTTTTTCTCTAGTTATTGTTCTAGGGGAGAACACTGTGCAGAGGAGGATACTTTATTTGAATCTATTCCAAATATTCTAATCTAGTCTGTAATGGCCTTACAATTTCTTTCATTGAAAAACAATAGTGGTGTGGAAAGCCATAGGCTGTGTCTGTACATATAAATGGAAGGATTATTTTCCTCATCCAGTGGCCCAAGAGATTTCTGAGAATTCAAATGTCTGCCGAGTCTGGAGTTTCTCTTCACCCCCTAAATGTTTCCTTCATATATGTTCTTGTGTATAGACATCCCTCATTGCTTGTGCAATCATCTGGAGGGGCCCAATTCACTGAGATGAAGCTGGAAAAAGGTAGAAACCTGCCTTCTATTAGAGAAGAAGTGGCCTTAAGGATACATTTTGAATGACTGAACAGGTGAAAAGTTCTCCTACTATCTGAGAGATTGCTCAGTTATTGATTGTCCCAGAAGTTAAATTTCACCAACTTTCTTATTAGGACAATGTCCTGGGACAGGAATGCTATCCTAATGATATAAGTAAAAGACTTTTGGTTGCCTAATTGTATGGACCAAGGAAAGATACATTGAAATAACTAAATTGAGATTTTAAAAAAATAGGGCAAATAATAGCTTGTCCAAGTTAATTTCTATGAATTAGGCTAATTTTTATATAGTCATCTGAAGAAACTATACTTACTTTGTACAGCTGTCCTCATATTTATTGTGTCACTCTATGAGAAATAAGATCCATATGGGAAAGATTTTTCACATGATTTTTTCCCCCCATTTTCTTAACTATTGTGTCCTTACTCATAGTATGGTTCTTGGCATTAAATAGGTGCTCTAATATAAAACAATAATTAATAATTGAATAGTTATTACATCTATGTTGGTAAATAATTTTTTAGTATATCTATTCACATTTCAAGGTCATTAATAAAATGAATGTAAAATGAAACAAAAGAAAATCTTGTTATGGCAAGTGGGGAAATACATGATGATTCAATCGTCACTTGACTACAATGCCTTGGGTGGTATTTTATTCTTCACTGGCAATAGTCTCATAATTGATCCAAACCTATTTTTTTCCCCTCATGTTACATCCTTTAGACCTTAATAATGTGATTTGGTCTAGGAGTGCTAGTACACGTATTTGGGTGTCTGTCACTCTTTCTTGGCAAGAACATAGTCTTTTTTTCTCTAGTCATTCTTTTAGGGGAGAATACTGTCCAGAACAGTTTAATTTATTTGAATTAATTCAAAATATTATAATAAGCTAACCTGTAATGGCCATACATTCTCTTTCAGTGAAACTTGTAGTGATGTGGAAAGCCATAGGCTGTGTCTGCACATATAACTACAAGGTTTATTTTCCTGATACAATGGCCTAAGAGATCTCTGAGAATTCAAATGTCTGCCCATGTTAGAATTTCTCTTCATCCCCTAGATGTTTCCTTGATAATTTTCCTGTATATAGACATCCCTCATTGCTTGTACAAACATGTGGAAAGGTCTGATTTTCTGGGATGATGTTGGTGCAAAGTAGAACATCCCTTCAACTGGGTAGGAAGAGGCCTTAGGTATATGTTTTCTATTTAATTTAATTTTTATTTTTGTTACTTATTTGAATTCAATTAATTAACATAAAGTGCATTCTTGGTCTCTGAGGTAGAGTTCAGTGATTCATCATTGCATATAACACCCAGTGCTCATTACATCAGGTGCCCTCCTTAATGCCCATGACCCAGTTACCCCATTCCCCCACCATTTCCCCTCCAACAACCCTCAGTTTGTTTTCCTCCATATTGTTTCTTATATTTGACATATTAGTGAAGTCATATGGCAATTATTTTTCTCTGACTCATTTTGCTTAGCATAATACCCTCTAGTTTCATCTACATCATGATAAATGGTAAGATTTCATTTTTGATGGCTGTGCAATATTCCATTTATTCATATACCACATCTTCTGTACCCACTCATCTATTAATGGAAATCTGGGGTTTTCCCGTACTTTGGCTATGGTGGACTTTGCTTCTATAAACTTTGGGATGCATGTGTCCCTTTGCACTATGTTTGTATCCTTTGGGTAAATACCTACTAACACAAGTCAGGAAACCACAAACGTTGGTGAGGGTATGGGGAAAAGGTAATCCACTTACTAAGCTGGTGGGAATGCAATCTGGTACAGCCACTCTGGAAAACAATATGGAGTTTCCTCAAGAAGTTAAAAATAGAGCTACCCTATGACCCAGAAATTGCACTACTGGGGATATATTTTGAATGACTGAACAGGTAAAGATTTCTACTACCTGAGAGACTACTCAGTCATGGTCTTTCAGGAAGTTAAATTCCAGCATTTGTCTTAATAGGCAAAGAGAAGGTTAATGTCCAGGGACATGAATAGTAACCTAGTACTCTAAGTAAAGGACATTGTGGTTGCCGAAGTTTACTGAGTTTTATTTTTCATATTTTTAGGACAAGTAATATACTTGGCCATGTTAGTTTCTACTAATCAGGTTAGTTCTTAATAGTCATCTGAAGAAGACTACACTTATTTTATTAAATTGTTCTCTTATTTTTTCTGTGACTATATGAGAAATAAAATCCACGCAGGAAGGACTTTACATGTGTTTTATCCCTTGTTTATTAGTTGTTTTGCTCTCACTCATAGCATGGTTCCTTGCATTAAATATGTTCTCTAATATAAAAACAAAAATTAATAATTTAATATCTATTACACCCATATTGATAAATAAGTATTTAATATATCTATTCACACTTTAAGGCTGATAATAAAATGAGTGTTAAATAAAAAGAAAGGAGACCTTGGTATGACAAGTGGGGATATGGGGATATACATGATAAATTAATCTTCATTGGAATAAAATGCTTTGGCTGATATTTTATTTATGCCTGGCAATAGTAACATAATTTTTCCAAACCTATTTTTTTTTTCATGCTACATCCATTAGACTTTAATTATGTGATTTGGTCTAGTAGTACTATTATGTATAGATATTTAAAAAAAATCTATGGAAATATCCAGTGAATTTAATTAAGAAAGAATCAGCCTTGGGACACTTTCCAACTCTGACTTTATGACATATTTGGTCAGATGGGATGAAACGTCTCATGATCTCTTTCCCTATTGGGAAGAAGGTGTTACACTCTTAAGAGGTGACACATTTTTAGGAGGTTTTTGCTAGGCTGAAAGCACACTTCCCAAAAAAGTACAAAAACATCTCTTCTCCAATTTTGAACTCAATTGGTGTGGTCATACCAACAGGATAGAATGAAAGAATGAACCAAGTGAATGTTTTCTATTTTGAAGTGAGTAGGGAAGAAGTTACCCAAGAACAATCTCCTTGAAAATGGCTGGTTGCTATCTTCTTATGTAAAATTAGATTACTTGTCTTTTAGATAAATTATCCTAAGGTAGTAAAGTTTTATTTCCTGTGTGGACCAGGGAATTCTTTTTACATAACCTACCATGCAAATAAAAGCAATGTCCTGAATAATCAGGGTGGAAATGGACTGACAACTAAATGATATAAAATGTACCCCATGAAGAAAATGGACTGATAGCCAAGTGAAATAAAATATACTATCAGGTATTAATGAAGCTTTTTACTTTCTTTTGTTATACTGGATAAAGGAAAAATTCCAGTCCCAGGAATGAGTTAAAAAGTTTTCCTTCAGCTTGTGAACATACCGTCACAAGATAAGGCTAACAGTATATATGGGAACTAGGCTTCCAAGTGTGTGAATTTTTTTTTTTTTAATTTTTTTTTTTTAAAGATTTTATTTATTCATTTGTCAGAGAGAGAGCGAGCGAGAGCGAGCACAGGCAGACAGAGTGGAAGGCAGAGTCAGAGGGAGAAGCAGGCTCCCCGCAGAGCAAGGAGCCAGATGTGGGACTCGATCCCAGGACGCTGGGATCATGACCTGAGCCGAAGGCAGCTGCTTAACCAACTGAGCCACCCAGGCGTCCCTGTGTGAATTTTTTTTTATCATGTAAAAGTTAAATTACTTTGAAATAAAGGGAACTTAGATTTCCATTCCAGTTTAATCACTTAAAAATGGGTGACCTGGGAAAAAGAATTAGATGTTCTGAGCCTCAGTTTGTTCAACTATGAAATGAAGATTACAGTTCTTCATTACTGTAAAAATGAAATGTGATTCATTTAGTTGTGAGTGTGTGATTGGAATCCACTGTAGGCATTGTGAGCAGTGGAGTGATTCTAATCATCTTTATAAACAGATCATTTGAGCTGCCTTATGAGAATGAATTAATGGAGGCCAGAATGAAAGGGAAGAGATGTGGCAGGAAGCTAATTTAGGGGGCTGGAGAATTTGTGGTTGGAGGAAAATGATCAAGTTTGTGAACTATTTTAAATGGGAGTTAATCAGAATTGTTAAAAGTATCAATATGTGATATGAGAGCAAGAAAAGCATGAAAGACATCATGACATTTCTTGTCTGAGTAATGACTTGGAAGGTAGTACCATTTAGTGAGATGGGAAACACCTGTGTTTGTTGCTGAAAATTAAAAAATTTAGTCTTATTAGTTCTGAATTAATTTTGAATTAGAGAGGTTCAGAGTCAGAGATATTATATATGTGAAGTTCAAAAATTAAGGGAGAGACCCAACATTGGAAACATTCCACATTTTTGGTCAGGAAAAGGAGGCATATCCAGCCAGAGATCTCAAGAAAGAAGTCTCAGTGAGGGAAGAGACAATCCAGGGTGGTGATCTTTCACTCCTAATTTGAGCCACTCAGTTTGAAAATGTCAGTTACCTTTAATCAGTCTCAAGTATTTCCCTTTTGGAAGCATTTCTTCCTCTGGGAAGTCTTCTCTGATTGTTATTAGTTTGACATATTCCTACCCCTGAACTTTACATTGTGCAACTGTTTTTATACTGACACTTTTAACGTTGGTGATTATTAGGTATGCTATCACTGAATATAGGAAACCATGGCTAATTCAATTTGGGAATCACCTCTATGAAACATTGGACAAAAACAGGTACTCCTGCCACATTTTTTAATTGAATGAATCAATAAAAGGTTAATCTTATCATGTATTTAAAAGTTTTCTCCCTTGTTTTATAGATCAGCTTGGTTCTAATATGAGAAGTCATCTCCTATTCAGACTAGATGGAACCACCAAACAACGTAACTTACTTTGTCCTCTTGGGGCTCACTCAGGATCCAAAGGAACAGAAGATTCTTTTTGTTATGTTCTTACTCTTTTATATTTTGACTGTGGTGGGAAACCTGCTCATTGTGGTGACTGTAAGTAATACCTGGGGCTCACCTATGTACTTTTTTCTTGCTAACCTATCTTTTATGGATGTCATTTATTCCTCTTGTATTTTCCCCAGATTGATTTCAGAGGTTTTCTTTGGGAAAAGTACCATATCCTTTCAATCTTGTATGACCCAGCTCTTTATAAATCATCTTTTTGGTGGCTCAGAGGTCTTTCTTCTGCTAGTGATGGCCTATGACCACTATGTAGCCATCTGTAAGCCCTTGCATTGTCTGGTGATCATGAGGCAATGGGTGTGTGTTGTGCTGCTGGTAGTGTCCTGGGTTGGAGGTTTTCTGCATTCAGTAATTCACGTTAGCACAATTTATGGGCTCCCATTCTGTGGCCCCAATGTCATTGATCATTTTTTCTGTGACATGTATTCCCTATTGGAACTGGTCTGTGCTGATATGTATGTGGCTGGCCCGTTAGTGGTGGCCAATGGTGGAGTGATCTGCAGCATTGTGTTTGTGTTCTTGCTCATCTCCTATGGTGTCATCCTGCACTCTATAAAGAACCTTAGTGCAGAAGGGAGGCAGAAAGCCCTCCAGACCTGTGGTTCCCACATCACTGTGGTGGTCTTCTTCTTTGTTCCATGTATTTTCATGTATGCAAGACCTGCTAAGACCTTCCTATTGACAAATCATTGACTGTGTTTTCTACAGTCATAACCCCCATGTTGAACCCACTGATCTACACTCTGAGAAATTCTGAGATGGCAAATGCCATGAAGAAGCTCTGTAAAAGAAATATATCAAATAGCAAATAAATGCATCATCAAGATCATAGTTTATCATTAGAGCCAATTTCCTCAAATGTTAAAGTCCATTTTAGTGTAAATGCCTTTACATTCTGAGTCAATAATTTGTAATGAAGTAGTCAATGCAGTTTTATAGTTGCATGAATTGTTATTTATTTTTAAGTTTTTTATTCTGGTAAAATTAATATATAATGTTTTCTTATTGTCATATACACAATAGCATGATTTAACAGTTCTATACATAGTGGTCACCATGAGTAAACTCCTAATCTCCATATGGGCTGCATATTGATGAATTTTTGTAGTTACCTTAATTTAATTAATTGTTATGTTTAGTATTATTACTTATTTTCTCACTGTTATTTTCATATTTAGTTGGGTTCCTGTCTTTTTTTTTTTTTAACATAGAGTGCTTTATTAGCTTCATGTGTGCAATATTATAATTCAACAGTTCTATTCATCACCAAGTGCTTACAACAACAAGTGCACTCCTTTATCTCCATCACCTATTTAACCTATCCCCCCTTCTTCTCTGGTAGCCATCAGATTGTTCTCAATGATTAAGAGTCTGTTTCTTGATCTCTCTCTCTCTTCTACCTTTTCTCATTTATTTTGTTTCTTAAATTCCATATGTGTGAAGTCATATGGTATTTGTCTTTCTCTGACTGACTTATTTTGTTGGCACTATACTCACTAGCTTCTTCCATGTTGTTGCAAATGGCAAGATTTCCCTATTTTTTTATGTTAGATACACACACACACACACTCTCACACACACATATACATACACACTTGGAAGCTTCCATAATCTGGAAGATTTTAAAGAAATATGGTACAAATGTCAGGATAGATTTATCCTTTTAAATTAGTGTGTATTTGTGTATTCTTTGGGTAAATACCCAGTAGTGCTATTGTTTGATTGTTGCCTAATTTTATTTTTAAGTTTTCGAGGGACCTCCATACTGTTTTAAGATGGCTGTAGCAGTTTGATTTCCCAGCAGCAGTACATGAGTGTCCCTATTTCTCTACATCCTTGTCAACATCTGTTTCTTGTGTTGTTGATTTTAGACATTCCAATGTGTGAGGTGATATCTAATTTGTAGTTTTGACTTGCATTTCCCTGAAGGTAAGTGATAATGAACATCTTTTCCTGCTGGCCATCTGTATGTTTTTTTTAGAGAAATGTTCATTCGTGTAGTTTGCCCACTTTAAAACTGGATTATTTGTGTTTTGGGGGGTGTTGAGTTTTATAAGTTCTTATATATTTTGGATACTAGCCCTTTAGATCCCTGTTTTATTTTTGTTCTATTTATTGCACTAGTTAACATACTGAATGTTATGTAGACCATTATCTTTATTTTGTTTGCATGATATATGAAATTCTTAGTGTATTTTACCTTTTAAGTAAAAAATAAATTATAATAGATTATAATAAATACTAAAAAATGAATCTATACAAAGTGAGAAACATTGTAGAATAAACCTTTACCCATCCCTCACCAGAATCTCTATTCTAAGATTGTTCAATTAGTAACCTTTGGTAATAAAATATATGTGTGTTTTTGTCTAAATGTATAACTTTTGCATTTACCACTCAGTCTTCTGAAGATCTTTACATACTAGTCTATATAGATATAACTCATTCTCAACTTCCTCAATGTACTTAAATCTTCTTTATGAAGATACAGCAAAATTCATGTTTCCAGTCCTTTTCATGTTTTCCCCAATTTTATTTTGTTGTAGCCAATAACTAGGATAAAATTCTTTTGAAAAATTTTAAGTATGAGTTTTTGGTTCAAATAGTATTTAAATATTGTATTTAAGTATTTAAATATTGATGTTTGTAGTTATTGGTGATATTTCAAAAAGTCAAGAATGTTGTTTTTCCAGCAGTAATTTAGATGTTTACACTCTTTTTTCCTTAATATATTAATGTGATTATCTACATTGAAGGATTTTATTGTATGGGATTGTTATAGCATTTCTGCTTTATTTTTATAAATTAAATAGCCTATAGGTTCTGTTTTTGTGTAATACTTTCTAGGTTCGATATCAATTTATAAATAGAGCTTTATGAGGCCATCCTTTAGAAGCCATCCTAATGGCTCCTTACCCCCAGCCATTTCTCATCTCTCTGTTAGAATTAATGTTTTCTTTTATACTTATGGTAGCACTGTTGACCAGCTAATATTTTATCCATTTCACTTTAAAAATTTTGTTTCATTATTTGTTCTCCCACTAGAATGTATTAACAGCAGTGTTAGTGCTGGGCATGGTAAATAATTGAGTGAATGGTTTATAGAGAGAATTAGGAATCTGATTTTTTAAAACTGATTTTTAATCAGTTTAAGTAGCACTGGCATGATATTTTATTTGAAAACTTGTGAGTAAAATTGCACTTGGCATTTATCGTTCATCTTTTTTGTGGGAATTTTTTGTTAACACATTATGTGTGTTTATTCTCCTGTTCCTTATAGACACTATGAGGTTGATACTATACTTGGACCCATTTTGTGGTGTACAGTGGAGGTTCATTGGGGTTAAGTAGGTTCCCCATGGCCACCAACCTGTGAGAGTGTCGATGCCAAAGTCAATCCCCAGACTTAAGTCTATGTTACTAATCACATCTCTACAGCTGCTTTGTTGATGGAATTCTCCCACAAAGGCATCTCAGGTTGGTGTTTCCTTGATGGTTAGTTTTTCTGATCTGATTTTATTTATTTATCAACATGTAATATATCATTTGCTTCAGAGGTACAGGTCTTTCATCAGTCTTGCACAATTCACAGCACTCACCGTAGCACATCCCCTCCCCAATGTCCATAACCCAGCCATCCTATTCCCCCACCCCATGACCCAGAAACCCTCAGTTTATTTCCTGAGATTAAGAGTCTCTTTTGGTTTGTTTCCTTCCTGATCCCATCCTGTTTCATTTTTTCCCCTCTCTACCCACAAGACCTCTTGCCCTGCCTCTCAAATTCCTCATATCAGAGAGATCATATGATAATACGATAATTGTCTTTCCCTGATTGACTTAGTTCACTTAGCATAATATCCTCTAGTTCCATCCATGTCATTGCAAATGGCAAGATTTCATTTTTTGATGGCTTCATTATATATATATATATATATATATCACATCTTCTTTATCCATTTATCTGTTGATGGACATCTAGGTTCTTTCCATAGTTTGGCTATTGTGGGCATTGCCACTATAAACATTTGGGTGTGCATGCCCCTTCAAATAACTACATTTGTATCTTTAGGGCAAATATTCAGTAGTGCTATTGCTGGGTCATAGGGCAGCTCTATTTTTAACTTTTTCATTGAGTGTACTTGCTCTTTTTAAAATTTTTTTAAAAAAGATTTTATTTATTTATTTGACAGACAGAGATCACAAGTAGGCAGAGATGCAGGCAGAGAGAGAGAGGGAAACAGGCTCCCTGCTGAGCAGAGGGCTCAATGTGGGGCTAGATCCCAGGACCCTGGGATCATGACCTGAGCTGAAAGCAGAGGCTTTAACCTACTGAGCCACCCTTGTGCCCCTATTTTCAACTTTTTGAGGTTGTTTTCAACTGTTTTCCAGAGTGGCTGCATGAGCTTAATTTCCACCAACAGTGTAGTAGGGATCCCCTTTCTCCACATCCTTACCAACAGCTGTAATTTTCTGACTTGTTAATTTTAGCCATTCTAATTGGTATGAGGTGGTATCTCACTGTGTTTTGATTTGTATTTCCCTGATGTCGAGTGATGTTGAGCACTTTTTCATTTATCTGTTGGCCATTTGGATGGCTTCCTTGCAGAAATGTCTGTTCATGTCTTCTGCCCACTTCTTGATTGGATTATTTGTTCTTTGGATGTTGAGTTTGACAAGGTTTTTATAGATTTTGGATAGTAGCCCTTTATCTGATATGCCATTTGCAAATATCTTCTCCCATTCTGTTGGTTGTCTTTGGTTTTGTTGACTATTTCCTTTGCTGTGCGAAAGCTTTTGATCTTGATGAAGTCCCAATATTTCATTTTTGCCCTTGCTTCCCATGCCTTTGTTTCAACATCTGAAAATCAATCAATATGACAAAACACTAATAAAAGAAAGAACATGAACCATATGATACTCTTAATAGGTGCTGAAAAAACATTTGACAAAGTACAACATCCTTTCTTAATCAAGCCTCTTCATAGTATAGGGATAGAGCATACATACCTCAGTATCATCAAAGCCATCTATGAAAACCCACAGTGAATATCATTTTCAATGGGGAAAAGCTGAGTGTTTCCCCTAAGGTCAGGAACATGGCAGGACTGTCCACTATCACCACTGCAATTCAACATAGTATTAGGAGTCCTAGCCTCATCAAATTCTCACTCTTTGCAGATTATACGATATGTTATGTGGAATATCCAAAATACTCCACCCCAAAGCTACTAGAACTCAGACAGGAATTCAGTGAAGTGTCAGGATATAAAATCAATGCACAGAAATCAGTTGCATTTCTATACACCAATAATAGCAAGACAGAAGAAAGAGAAATTAAGGAGTTGATCCCATTTATAATTGCACCGAAAACCACAAGATACCTAGGAATATACCTCACCAAAGAAGCAAAGAATACATACTCAGAAAACTATAAAATGCTCATGGAAAAAATTGAGGAAGACACTAAGAAATGGAAAACTCTTTCATGCTTATGGATTGGAAGAATGAATATTTTGAATATGTCTATGCTACCTAAAGCAATCTACATGTTTAATGCAATCTCTATCAAAATCCCATCCATTTTTTCAAAGAAATGGAACAAATCATCCTACAATTTATATGGAACCAGAAAAGACCCTGAATAGTCAGAGGAATGTTGAAAAAGAAAGTCAACTTCGGTGGCATCACAATTCCAGACTTTAATCTCTATTACAAACCTGTAATCATCAAGACAGTATGGTACTGGGACAAAAACAGACACATAGATAAACAGAACAGAACAGAGAGCCCAGAAATGGACCTTCAACTCTATGGTCATCTAGCCTTCGACAAAATAGCAAAGACTATCCAATGGAAAAAAGATAGTCTCTTCAACACATGGTGTTGGAAAAATTGGACAGCCACATGCAGAAGAATGAAACTGGACCATTTCTTTATATCACACACAAAAATAGTCTCAAAATGTATGAAAGACCTCATTGTGAGATGATAATCCATCAAAATCCTTGAGGAGAACACAGGCAGCAACCTCGTCAACCTTAGCCACAGCAACTTCTTCCTAGAAACATCACCGATGGTTAGTTTTTCATCCATGTTACTTATTTCTCTTAAAGATATCAATCCATTGATATTTCTTTTTCTGTCATTGTTAGTTCCAGTAAATTATGTTTCCTTAGATAATTGTCCATTTCATTCAGGTTCTTGCCATTATTTGCATAAATTGAGTAATTAGTATCTGGTGATTCTTTTTTTTTTTTTTTTTTTTTTTTTTTACTGTGCTGTAGTGATATTTATAATTTTTAAAATTTATAAACAGTAAGTTAGCATAATTTCAAACTTATGTAGCCCTGATTATTCCAAAATATGAACAGGAAGTTTGTAAAGGGTCAGGGATTTTCAAATTTCGACAGCCAAGGTGTTACCTTTCTCTAGTTTCAACTGACATTTACCTCGAAAGAGTCAAATGTCCTCTTGAGCACTGTAAAATAACAGGACAGACAGTTGTGTGTACCATACACTTTGTGAGTGCTAGAAATTCTGGCAGAGATGTTGGCCAGAGAAGAGACAGGAGCCCTGCAGGAATTAAGAATGTGCCCCATCCTCACCTCCCACGGTGAAAGCAGTAACATCATGCTGACAGTCACAAGAATTCATCCGATAATCTTATTTTGGTTTTAAAGATGTATGTATGTATGTATGTATGTATTTGGGGCAAGTGTGGGGAGAGGTGGAGGGAGAGGGAAAGAGAGATTCCCAAGCAGATTTCACACTGAGCAAACCCGAGACAATGCTTGACCCCATGACCTTGAGATCATGATCTGGCGTGATATCAAGAGATGGACATTCTACCAACTGAGCCATCATGGTGCTCCCGATTCTGCTTCTTGGCTAGGATTCATGTCTTTTCTTCACTACTTTCAACTAGTCTCTACGTCAAGGGTCAGAGGTAGCCTTGAACATTCTTATTCTCACTGTATGTTGTATTTTGATTATACCATAAAGCATTACATAAAGAGGAAAATTCTGCTTTTAAAATCACCATGAGGGGCACCTGGGTGGCTCAGTGGGTTAAAGCCTCTGCCTTCCGCTCAGGTCATGATCCCAGGGTCCTGCGATCGAGCCCCTCGTCAGGCTCTCTGCTCAGTGGGGAGCCTGCTTTATTCTCTCTCTGCCTGCCTCTCTGCCTACTTGTAGTCTGTCAAATAAATAAATAAAAATCTTAAAAAAAAATCACCATGAAATAAGTGAGGTGGTTTAGGATTTCTTTATTCAGCATGATACTGATTTTGGATTTAAGACTTACATTTTTATTATATATTAGGAAATACCCATCTATGCTCATAATATAATAGTACATTTTGCTGGGTTTGGCCAGCAAACCCTGAAGCAGCAAATAAGATTGCTCCAGATACCTTAGTAGGAGAAAGGAGAGCGCCTGGAAGCAGACACTTTAGGGGCAAAGGTCCCAGGCCAGACTCTGCTTCTACTTTTATTGTGAATGTTATCAATCCAACAATGGAATAAGAAAAGAAGGAAGGTATGGGAGGCTGTAATACTCCAGACAGTGATTGGGAGCATTGTGTGAATAGAACAAGCTGTGCTCCTGATGGATATGCATGTAGGGAGTGCCTGGAGCATGTGACTTCCAAAGATAAGTGCTTCTCCTAAATCAAGCATTTATCTCTGGATGAGTGCATTGAGCCACAATGAGGATCTGGTTAGTTAGAGCCCCTGGAAAGCCCCTTTGCTTTTCTACTAGTCTGATCGAGGGACTCATGGGTTTATTAAATATTATCTAGCCAAACACTATGAATTCCCACATTTTTTGAAAGTGAGATAGAATTAACTATGTTTTAAGAGCTTAGAAATACAATCATGTGTTTTTTTTTTCCTTGACCTATTTTCATCTGATATAGGTAAATTTAAAAATATAAATTATCATTGTACTGGGAAGGTTCATTCAGCACAAGAAGGGGTAACAGGGTCTAAATTTACCCTTCTGCCTAAAACATCAAACAAGATGGAAAATATGCAAAATACTGGTTTTCAAGACTAGACATCAGAAGGAGTGATCACTGAGAGATGAGAAAAAAAACAAGTTGAGTCCTAGAATTGTCCCAGCTTTGCACTGAAAAGTTTTCATGCTGCAGCACAGACAGGAATATTTAGGAAATCCTGGACAGCCTTTGAGTTGAGGGCAAGGAACTGAGAGTCCTACAGCAAGGCACCAAGGGAGCTAGAATGCAGAGGGTGATATTCTGGAGAGGATAGAGCTAGCAAGGCAGAGAGACTGAGAGAGAGATAGAGAGAGACAGAGACAGAGAATGGAAGTAGAGTGAGTGGGAAGGAGAGGGAGGAATGAGAGAGAAGGGGGAAAAGGGAGAGTTAGAGGAAAGGAGGAGGAGGGAAGGGGAAAGGAGGAGGAATGGAGAGAGAGAGGACAGAGGAGGGAGGAAAAAAGGAGGGAGAAAGGGGAGAGAGAATAAGAGAGATAGAATATGAGAGGGTACTTGAGAGAGATGAGAGGGAACTTGAGAAGAGAGCATGAGAGATTAGTGAGACTATGTGAGAGACAACAGGAGAGAGAAAAAGAAAAGGAAAGAATCAGTGCTGGAGAGCTGCAAGGATCCTCCTAGATTGTTCATCAGAGTAGCGATCAGTGTGTGCATGTGCATTTGAGGAAACTGCTTGGGGCTGGGTGGTGATTTACCTGGCTGCATTAGGGAGGATTGTCCAGTGTTCCCTGGGTCAGTCACAGAGGCTGGTCTCTCAGCGGGACAACTTGGGCAGATTCTGGCTCATAGGGCGGGACACTGGCTGAGGTTTTAGGAAGATCTTGCGTCAGTAATGGGACACAATTGTCCCTAAACTGAGCACTGTTCCAAACCTGTCGAATAAACCATAACAATAAGAATAAAGAAAAAATCTCCAAGGAAAACATCCAAGAGAAACTAGTGTGTTTAGAATTTTATGTCTCTGATAACATGAGAGATTGGTCTGATTATTGTTCCTGTGATGCTCTTGTTTCATTCTGGTTTAAGGGTTATGCTGGGTGCCCAAAATGAGTCAGGAAGAATTTTAAGTTCTCCTCAGCCCTGAGCCATTTATATTAATCCTACATTTTGATTAATTCTTATATAGTATCATTGGTAATGTTATATGGGAGTAGAATTTTGTTTAGAGAGAAGAAAGGTATCAAATTGTTTATTTACTTTAAAGTATAGGTAATTCTAGGTTTTAATTATTTTTCTGTGTCTCTTCAGAAATCTACATCTTTCTTAACAGAGCTCCACTTTCTAAACAGGCAAGGATACTGTCATAAATTCATTGTTGATATTCTTTTATTATCTTTTTCAGATATGTAAGTATATTGATAACACCATCTTCATTCTTGATTCTGATCTTTTGTTCTTTCTATTAGTTTTTCTTCACTCATTTTGCTAGGAACATTAATTTTGTAAATCTTTCAAAGAGCCAATCTGGCTTTATGTATTTTCTCTTTTTTTCAATAAAATTAAATTTCAATGATTTCTGTCTTTTATTTACTACTTCCTTTCTACAATGTCCTCTCAGTTTATTTTGCTTTCTTGTTTTCAACTTCTTGAGATGAAATGTTAACTCATTTCTTACACTATCTCTTGTTTCCTAATACTTTTCATTAAAGCTACTTATTCCATTCTACACACCCCTTTAAATAATTGGGAAACACTGTTATATTTGTGTTGGATTTCACTATATATATTCTGTATGATTTAAGTCCTTTGAGATGCGTTGCAACTTGTTTTTTGTTTGTTTGTTTGTTTGTTTTTTGCTAAGTGGTGTCTGTTAGCACTCTGAGGTAAGTAGACTCCTCCCACAGTATTTTCACCCTCCCCACTCCCATACTAACACAGGTTCTATATACTTGCCTGTGTGTCCCTATGTGACAAATTCAAGATTCTTCCCCTTAGGTTAGAAACTTGCTTTATTACATTTGAGACAACACTTAAATGGATAGTATGAAATTTGCTCTCATGATATTCTGGAAGTCAGTTCTAGGTGTCCATGTGCAAAAACATAGCTTAAACCTAACTGAAATAACTTTGCCTATTGTGAAAGTCATGTTTGAAAGAAGAAAGGTTTTACATATTTTGTCTACACTGGACATTTCTCCTTTGGTGATTCAATCTTAAGTTGTTCTTTGGAGATTCTACATCCCCCCCCAAACAGCCCCCAGAGGACATATTTCTTCAAGTCCTGTTGTACATGGTAATTATCCTGGTGGCATCTCTGGAGATCCAGGTCTACCCACAAAATTATGATGAGAGTCCCAATGAATTTAATTAGGGAAGAATGACTCATGGAGATGCACCAATGGAACGACTCAATAGCGCTTGCTGTGGTTCAAATGAAGTTAAAGTGTTTACAGACCTTTATCTTGATCTCAAAGGGTATTTGGATCCATGTTCATATGACTGGCTTTTTCAGGAATCAAATGATGGAATCAGAACTTAGTAAAGTGTCTAGGTGAACTTATTCTCCATCATTCAGGGAATCCAAACTTTAACTATGTTTGTGCAGACAGACCAGTATAAATTATTAAGTGACTGTCATAAAGGCTATTTCACTATTTTACTTATATTGACAATGAAAAAAAATCTTTATTTAAGCAATTCACAATTTTCTCTCCCACAAAGGTGTTTGTTTGTTTTTTGTTTCTTTGGTGTTTTTTTTTTTTTTTTTTCTGGTCATGAAGATGTTGGTTTAACATTTGTTATTATGGCAAATTAGGCTAACAAAGATTTTAGTTCTCTTTGTTCACAGCCAATGTTCAGACCTTTTTAGATTACAGGGACTTTTTATTCATTTTGAAAATCCCAGAAATTTAAGAAGTAACCTTTATCTGAAAAACTGAAAAGACTTTCTGCAAACATAGAAAGTATTGTTCACATGGAAACAATTCATGATCCTGTGATGATGAATGTGTTTTCTTGGTCTGTGTGCTCAGAGATGATATTAGTGCACAAAAGAGAAGGGACAAGGGACTGCAACCTTGAATTGAAAGGAGTTTCAGCATGCAGGTAACCCAGGAAGTGTAACTAGTTGTAAGATTCCAAAGTAGACTTTATATTTTACATCTTGGTGGTGCTGGGATTCAGTCTTTTAAAATTCCTGCTGTGTGAATCTCATAATCAGCCATATTAGTGATTCTTTATGATTATTAGAATATATGGGAATTAGCTCAGGTCTGTAATACCACTTTTGGCTATTTTCATATATAAAGATACAGAATAAATGTACTTTCTCCAACTTCTCTAACATCAGTATTTTTAGAAACTAGTTTCAGGCTTAGGGATATTTTTAATGGGCCAAATATTTCTAACTCTATAGGTGGTCCAAATTGATATGTTCTCTGAGCATTGTTTGCTGATCTGTGGAAGTTTAGAGGATGGTGTAGCATGCTCAGACTTGAATGAGTGATTATAAGGAATCCAAGGTCACATTTTCATAATCAAGCTCTTACTTCACTTCCTATTTTTTTGTTTACAGTATCATAGCATATGTCTGTTGGCTATTCCTATAAATGCTTCTTTACATGATTTACCCACTTGACATTGGTTTCTTTGTCGTCTATATTTTATTTGCTTAAAGCTCTGTGTGTATTTTGATATTAACTCTGTGTATGTCCTCTAAAATGCAAGTCCATCTACTTTTATCTATTGATGTCATGGTATCTTTTTAAAGTTCTTGAGATGTTCTGATATCATAAAATATATCAATTTCATTTATGAGTTAAGAGGATTCCAGAAGTTAGAAAGTCATGTCTTGTGTTAGCTGGGAAGTAAATACAAACCTTGCTGTAGTTTTTCATTAAATCAATGCATTTAAAAATTTGTATATGAAGAGTTCATTACATGTACAATTTTACTAGCTTCCAGTTGGAAAGTTGGTTGTGCCCCTCCATTTATTTATTACTGTGTCCTTTCCCCACAGTGTTTTTAGTGACTTATCTCTGCCTGAATCAGCAAGAGTGGTGAGGTTAGGGAAAATGTTTCCATCCATCTTTTATTCTTATAATTTCTGAAAGTACTAGAATGTAAGAAACTACAATGCCTATTAGGTAAATGAATAAACAGATTGTGTTATATTTCAGGAAGTCAACAGTAATTATCACATTAATAGCTACTTTTTTCTTGAACTGTGAAATAAGGAGATGCAAAAGAACATATGGAACACAGGAACAATGTGACTGAGTTTGTCCTGTTGGGGCTCACCCAGAGCCTTCAAGGTCAGAAAATACTATTTGTCGTGTTCTTGATCATCTACATTGTGACGATGGTGGACAACCTACTCATTGTGGTGACTGTGGTGGTAAGCCCATCCCTGGATACCCCTATGTACTTCTTCCTTGGCTACTTATCATTTATGGATGCTGTTTATTCTACTACAGTTACTCCAAATATGATTATAGACTTACTCTATGAGAAGAAAACCATTTCCTTCCAAGGTTGCATGTCCCAGCTCTTTATAGAGCACTTATTTGGTGGTGCTGAGATTTTGCTCCTGGTGGTCATGGCCTATGACCGCTACGTGGCCATCTGCAAACCTTTGCATTATTTGACAATCATGAATCAACGGGTGTGTGTTCTATTGCTGCTGTTGGCCTGGGTTGGAGGTTTTCTGCATGCTGTCGTTAAACTTCTCTCAGTTTACAACCTTCCCTTCTGTGGTCCCAATGTCATTGACCACTTCGTCTGTGACATGTATCCATTATTAAAACTTGCATGCACTGACACCTACATTATTGGCCTCACTGTGATTGCCAATGATGGAACAATCTGTGTGGGCATCTTTACAGTCTTACTCATTTCCTATGGGGTCATTCTGCACTCCCTGAAGACTCTTAGTCAGGAAGGGAGGCACAAAGCCTTATCCACTTGTGGCTCTCACATTACAGTGGTGGTCCTCTTCTTTGTCCCTTGCATTTTTATGTATGTGAGACCTCCTTTCACCTTACCCATTGATAAATTCTTGACTGTGTTTTACACAGTCATCACCCCTATGTTAAACCCTCTGATCTATACTCTGAGAAACGGAGAGATGAAAAATGCCATGAAAAAGCTGTGGACCCGAAGAAGAAAATGATGCTGAAAAGAAATTTTCACCTTTTTTCAATGAAGAGTTGCTCCATCCAGGAAAGGATTATTTATTTGTAATGAATTTCTCCTCAGGTTTAATGAACTTGTGTATGATGAAAGCACTTAAGGTGTAAATATTGTAATGATCAAAAAGGTTTCTAAGATTTTCATAAATTGTTAGTAAAATAGGTCTGTAGCTTTGGGTATAAAATGTCTTTGTTGACACTATGAGTTTCTGTTCTATGTGATAAGTTATGCTATAGTTAATACTATACCTTTATTTTCATTACTGGACAATTTTCACTTGCTTCTCTTTTGCCCAATTATTCTTTTTCAGAATTAATAGTGCTCATTACATATTTCTGAGAAGCATTTTAAGAATGGGACCTTAGCACTTGGTTCACTCCTTCCTTACAAAGACAACTCCTATTAATACTTGAGGTATATGTCTTATTTTTGTATTTGCAAGATATTTGATTGTATAATTTTGTTCATTGCTTAGTGCATAAGATTGAAAGGGAATGCTGTTTCCAAATTATAATATAAATCATAAAGAAGTTAAGTGAAGAAAAAATATGAACAAAATACGTAGATATAATAAGTTAGATTCACTTATTTTTCTGAGAAGGGAATCCTATTATTTCCTCATGTGGAGAAGCTTTGTTTGGTGTTATATTTTCACTGGGATGACCCATTAACATTCCCTGATCATTTGGAATATCTGATAATATCTCTGTCATTTTTTTAGTATCCCCATCTCTTCTTCTGCTTACAGTGTTTCATCGTCTTTTTTAGGGAACTAGGCCCTTCCTTTCATATGTGGAATTACCATAATGCATAATTCATGACCTTCAAATATGCAATATGGAACCTGACAGTAGATATTTTGGATAATATCATTGTAAGAAAGATGCTGACAACATGGCAAACCATTCTTACCTCTGTTGTGGATGGAATGCAGATTATTTGGCAATAAAGAGGCCATAATATATATTGATTTCCTTAATGGATACCTCTTTCTTAAGCTTCACTCTCTCTGAATGAGGTTTGAAAGAAAATATTATCAGCTTCTAAAAGTGTAGGAAGCATGTGGACAATGAAACTCCTGGTTTTGCCCCCTTATTTAGTCTGGATTCATGAGGTACTCAGGCTTTGGGGAATGGAGCCTTTCACTGTTAAGTCACAGTGTATGAAAAACTCTATATCCCTGTTTTAGCTCAGTTAGTATTACCTAGAGATACTTTATGTCATCTCAAAGTCTTCCCAAACATGACGTTATTCCTTCATTGATAGTAAAAATTTGATTTTATCATCTTTTGGGTGTTGCTGTAAGCTCAATATATGTGTTCCCCCTAAAATTCACGAGAAAAATCCTATATACTACATGGTATTTAGAGATGGAGGGTTTGGCAGGTGATTAAGCTATGAAGGCAGGCTCTCATGAATGGGTCTAGTGTCTCCTTAAAAAAAGATACCACAGGAATACCTGGGTGGCTCAGTCTGTTAAGGGTCTGCCTTCAGCTTAGATCCTGACTTAAGGGCCCTGGGACTGAGTCCCTCATGGAACTCCCTTCTTTTCTTCTCTCTCTGCCCCTTTCTTTGTCTCTCATAAATAAATAAATAAAATCTTAAAAAAAAAAAAAGGATAAAAAGAGATACCCTGGGGTGCCTGGGTGGTTCAGTGGGTTAATCTTCTGCCTTTGGCCCAGGCCATGATCCCAGGCTGGGTTTGAGCCCCACATCAGCGGGGGAGCCTCCTTTTCTGTCTACCTGCTGTTCTTGCTGCTTATTCTCTCTCTCTTTTTCTCTCTCAAACATATAAGTAAAATCTTTAAAAAATAAGTAAAAAGAGACAGCACAGACTTCACTTGCTTTTTTTTTTTTTTTTTTTTTTTTTTGCCATGTGAGAAAACAGAAAAAAAGAAAGTAATCTATGAACTAGGAAGCAGGCTCTCACCAGATGGTAGAATCTGCAAGTGTCTTGATCTTGGACTTCAAGACACTTGCAAACCCCAGAACCATGAGAAATAAATGAGGCTGAAGCCAGTCTATGGTATTCTGCTATAGCAACCCAAATGGACTTAAATAGACATTTAGTTAATTTCCAAATTTTTAGTGTTATTTCAAGTATTGAGATAAAAAATCCTAGTTAACTGTCTATGTTCATTGGTCTGTAAGTTCCCGTAAGGCAGAGAACATTACTTAATTGTCTTTGTACTCTGTATTTGCACAATGTCTGGGACATTGAATCCACTCATGAACTTTGTCAGTTACTTGCATTCTCAAATTGTGGAACTACTGGAGTGAGAATTTTGAGTCTTTTTTTTTTCATTATATACATTTGCAACAAACATTTCATCTTCTTTGATATTTGCTACAGTATGTTGTTTTATTATAATTATGGGTGTTTTAAATAAGGATGTCATCTTTTAATATTCTTTTACTTTGATTTCTTCTAGCACATCACTTGGGAAATGTCATTTACTGTCATTCAATGAAATTATAAGTTTTAATATCTTTTTAAAAAATAACTCCCCCAAAAGTTTTCTTTTCAAATGATCTAGGATTTATTTTGGTTTGTGATGAGGATATATCTAAGCTTGTTTTCCTCTAACAGGAAAAATAATCTGCCAAAGTTATTAATTTCATAATAATTTAAAATTTTTCTATTTAATATGTCAAATTTTATACATTAAGTATGTTTGATTTGGGGCCCATTTCCTCTCCTCCTCTTCTGCTGTCTCTCCCTCTCCTCCTCTTCTTCTTTCTTTTCCTTTGGTGTGTTTTCCTATGACTAACATTCTATGTCAATAGCCAAGGATTTTAACGTGTATTATACTGGGTAGGGATAATATCCCTTAATTTCTCAGCCTTTTCAAGTCTTTTGCAATTTCTAAATATTAATTTTTCCTGATAAACTTTAGGATTATTTTGTGAAGTTTGATCTTCCCATAAATGTATATTTAGTTTTATATGACACTCTGCATTGATTTTAAGGAAACTGGCATGTTTTCATATCTTATTTTCCCATTCAGAATAAGACATAAATTGTGAAGCCTTGATCAATGTCTCAATAAAAATTGCAATAATTTCCATAAGTATATAAATCTTGCCTGTTGATTTCCTTATTTAAGAAGGAGCTTGTCTTATTTACATTTGAGTCAATTTTCAATGAGCTAATTAGAAAGGGTTCCATGTCTTTGCTGGAATGAGAGCACAGATTTTATAGGCACTGGTGTTTGTTTGTATGCAAATGGTCATAAGCCTACACTCACCAATACACAAGTATGTATCCAACCACAGAAATCTGTATCTGATCTTATGTAGCTCTGTATAACCACATGTAGTCAATGATCTGTAGTTCTGTATCCCACTTCATATATGTGTCTACATGTAAACATACAGAGACCTATATCTAACAACAAAAGTGGGAGTATTTGACGACCCATAGGAATACATGTCTTATATATGTGTCTGTGTGTGTGTGTATTATTTGATATGATCATACACAGGTCTATATCTATCTACACACAGGGCTATTTTTACACACAGGTCTGTATCTGACTGATATGAATTTGTTGAGGACTTGATTGAACAATTCTTCAGTTCTGTGTAGCATGGACTGAAGTTATTCTCTGGTATTCAGCTGATTAGGGTGTTAGGAAGTGTTTAAGATGACTTTACTCATGTTAGCTGTGCCTTGGCAGGATGGAGAGAAGGCTGGTATATTCTGGCTCCTTCTCTTTCCCCATGTAGTCTGTCTTTCCAGTAAGTATGTGAGACTTGTAAAATAGCAGTTCAGGGTTTCCTGAGGGAAGACACAGAAGGGATTAGGCCAGTTAAGATCTCACCCCATCCTGACATGATCTTGAAGTTCAGGATCTCAAGTTCTAAAACCACACTGCTTCTGCACCAAAAGGAAGGCAATCTGTGGAATGGAAGAAAGTATTTTCAAGTCATTTATTTTATAAGGAGTTAATATCCAAAATGTATGAAAAATTTATACAACTAAATAGGAAAAAAGCAAATAAAAACAAGAAACTGGTCAAAAAATTGACAAAGGGTCTGAATAGATATTTTTTAAAGAAGACATACAAATAGTCAAGCAGAACATGAGAAGGTGCTCAATGTTACTAATCATCAGAGAAATGCAAATCAAAACCACAATGAGATATACCTGTTAGGATGGATGTTACAAACAATTACAAGATAATGTGCTGGAGAGGATGTAGATAGAAGGGAACCCTAGTTCACTGTTGTTGGGTATGTAAAGTTTTTCAGCCACTGTGCATAATGGCATGGAGATTCTTCAATAAAGTGAAATAAAACCACAATATGGTCCAGAAATGCCCCTTCTGTGAGTATATCCAAGAATATGAAATCAGCATCTCAAGGAGATATCTGCACTCCTAAGTTCATGGTAGTATTACTCACAATAGCCAATATTGGAGCAATCTAACCGTCCACTGATGGATGAATGGAAAAAGAAAATGTATATACAAGAGAATATAAGAGAAAGTCATTCAGCTATCAAAAAGAAGACAGTCCTACCAACTTCAGCACCATGAGAGACATTGAGATCTCTCTTTCTCTTTGCTTTCTCTTGAAGTGAAATTGTCAGACAGAGAAAGACAAATACTCCATGATCTCATTTATGTGTGGAATTTAAAAATCCAATGTATAGGAGGCAAGAACTGAAGGGTAGAGGAAAATGGGAAATATTTGTCAAAGAGTACTAGCTATAAGATGAGTAAGTTCTGGGGAGCTAACATATAGCGGGGTTCAGTACTTAACAACAGTTTATTATAGAAATAGTTGCTGAGAGAGTGAATCTTAAGTGCTTTCATTCCACCTAAAAATTTTGGTTGTGAGGTGCTGTTGTATCAACCAACCTTATTGTGGTAATCATTTTGCAATATATGCATATATCAGATCATTATGTTGTACATCATAACCTTATACAATGTTATATATCAATCATATTTTAATAAAGGTGAGAAAACATAAATAAAGAAGCACCTAAATGATAAACAAATGAACAATAACATTTTATTTTATTACTTTAAAAAAGAAACTCTATAAACTAGAAACATGCTATTTCTTCCATATGCCCTACATAGAATTTGAGGGTGGACAATGTAACCAAGGGTATTGGTCTACAAGGAAAGGCCATATGCTTCCTTTTGTGCAATTATCATAAAAATATCTATATGTTTTTATTAAAGTTTATATAAGGGTCTCACCCAGAAATACTTGGAGACCGGTTCCTCTCAGGTTTGGGCTGAAAGAAGTCCATGGGATAACACCCTTATATATTAGACATTTTTTTAATGGTTAAGAGACTATTAGACATACCTTAAATCTTTCTGAAGTGTTCACTAGGGTCTTATATCGACAACTTTGAGATTATATTTATTTTGGTACCGTTTCTCGCTTTCAGAGCTTTTTGTTTTTTTGGAGAGGCTGGGAATGAGACTCAAGAACTACTTGAATCCAGTAGTTCTGGTCTCCCTTCATGTTTTTCCTGAATTCTGCTTGAGAACTTAACAGGTCCTCTTTTAATTCATCTCTCTTTATCTATTCTTCAACATACCATACGCTGCTGAGAAAACAGCTGGCACTTCAGTATTCTATTTGGAAATGTTAGTCAAATCCACCTGCTTATTCAGGGATATTTCCCATTTTCCGCACTCTTATGGGTGAACGATAGTCACCTTTTGTGGCACGTGGTAACACAAGTCACTTTTTCTTCAATGTCCAAACACAGTTCTTCCCGTATTTTAAGATTTGCCTTACAGAAGCCTTGACACCTTTCCAGCTTCCATCACTTCTGGTGCCAAAACCAACACCACATGCTTTACATTTTGTTATGGAAGCACCATACTTTCAGGTTCCACTGTTTGTTTTGGTTATCTTTTGCTACATGGCATATGACTCCAAAGTTTTATGACATAAAATAAAAGCTATTTTAATTTCCCTCAAAATTTTGTGGAGCAGCAATACAGGCAGAGGTTGGCTGGGTATTTTTTCTGGCTTCACGTGTCATGAGCTGAAGTCACTCTATGGTATTCAGCTGGTAACGGAGTGGTCTGCAGGATTTGGCACAGTTTTACTCATGTTCAAAGTGTCTTGGAAATGAGGACTAGAAGGAACTCACAGAGTCCTTCTCCCTATCCAGTTAGAAACAGTACTACAAGTAGGACAGTCAGACTTTTTACAAAGTGCTCTGAGATCTCAGTTGTAGAAAGCGAAAGGAGTCAAGCCAGTTACAGGCTACCTCCAAAAGGAGCATCATGTCACTTTCACCATTTTCTACTGGTCATGGAAGGGGCATAACCTGCCCAGATTTGAGGTGATGGAGAATTAGGTGATGATGCTTGGTGGGGAAGTCCACAATTGAGGGCAAAGACATATTACAGAAGGGCATGTGGGATGGAGGATATTGTATCTATTGTTGTGAAACACAACTGTCCACATCTCTAAAAGGGCATGCTGGGAGTTTCACATAGATTGTGTTGAATCTACAGATCACTTTGAGTGCATAACATTTTAAAAATATTGAATTTTCTAGTTCTTGAACACAAGGTATTAATTTATTGGAATGTTCACAAAATGTTGTTTTGTTAATATTTATAATTTTTAGTGGAGGGATGTTGTTTATATTTTCCTAAGAAAATTTGTTTTCAGATACTGATGTTAAAGGTTTTTAACATTTTGTAATTTTTCAATTTTTATGAATACATAGAAATGTAATTTAATATTTTATTTTGATCTTGTGTCCTAAAAACTGACTAAATTCACTTGTTAATTCTAGTAATCTGTGTAGATTCCTTAGGGTTTTCTATGGCACAATCCCATTTACAAAAATAGGACAGGGACAACTGGGTGGCTCAGTGGGTTAAAGCCTCTACCTTTGGCTCAGGTCATGATCCCAGGGTCCTGGGATAGAGCCCCATATTGGGCTCTCTGCTCAGCAGGGAGCCTGCTTCCTCCTTTCTCTCTGCCTGCCTCTCTGCCTACTTGTGATCTCTGCCTGTCAAATAAATAAATAAAATCTTCAAAAATAGGACAGTCAATTTCTTGGAAAGATACAAGAGTATTTAGCTTTTTGATTTAGTTTTTAGTCTTTTTACAGAAGCTTGTATTTTTTCTTTATTTTACCCATTTTCTTAAGGTATCAAATTTATTACAATAATGTTTTTCATAAGAACCATTTATTACCATGTCAAAAACTAAAGCATATGTATAATTTCATCTGCTTTTTAATTGTTGATATTGGTAATTTTCTCTTGATCACTTTTGCTAGAAATTTATCATTGTAATATGAAAGTATCAATTTTTGCTTATTTTGATTATTTTATGTTTTCTATTGTATTGATTTTTTAAAATTTATTTATTTTTTTCAGCATAAGAGTATTCATTGTTTTTGCACCACACCCAGTGCTCCATGCAATACGTGCCCTCTCTAAAAAGTCTATGGACTTTTTCAGAGTCCATAGTCTCTCATGGTTCACCTCCCCTTCCAATTTCCCTCAAATCCCTTCTCCTCTCCATCTCCCATTGACCTCCATGCTATTTGTTATGTTCCACAAATAAGTGAAACCATATGGTCATTGACTCTCTCTGCTTGACTTATTTCACTCAGCATAATCTCTTCCAGTCCTGTCCATGTTGCTACAAAAGTTGGGTAATCATCCTTTCTGCTGGAGGCATAATAGTCCATAGTGTATATGCACCACATCTTCCTTATCCATTCATCCTTTGAAGGGCATCTTGGTTCTTTCCACAGTTTGGCAACCATGGCCATTGCTGCTATAAACATTGGGGTACAGATGGCCCTTCTTTTCACTGGGGTACAGATTTACCCCTTCTTTGGGGTAAATACCCAGGAGTGCAATGGCAGGGTCATAGGGATGTTCTATTTTTAATTTCTTAAGGAATCTCCACACTGTTTTCCAAAATGGCTGCACCAACTTGCATTCCCACCAACAGCGTAAGATGGTTCCCCTTTCTCCTCATCCTCTCCAACACATGTTGTTTCCCGTCTTGTTAATTTTGGCCATTCTAACTGGTGTAATGTGGTATCTCAGTGTGGTTTTCATTTGAATCTCCCTGATGGCTAGTGATGATGAACATTTTTTCATATGTCTGATAGCCATCTGTATGTCTTCATTGGAGAACTGTCTGTTCATATCTTCTGCCCATTTTTTTATATGATTGTCTGTTTTGTGCGTGTTGAGTTTGAGGAGTTCTTTATAGATCCTGGATATCAACCTTTTGTCTGTATTGTCAATTGTAAATATCTTCTCCCATTCCGTAGGTTGCCCCTTTGTTTTGTTGACTGTTTCCTTTGCTGTGCAGAAGCTTTTGATTTTGATGAAGTCCCAAAAGTTTATTTTCACTTTTGTTTCCTTTGCATTTGGAGAACGGTGTAAGAGAATGGTCGAGTTTCATTTTTCTACATATAGCTGCCCAGTTTTCCCAGGACCATTTATTGAAGAGACTGTCTTTTTTCCACTGTATATTTTTTCCTGTTTTGTCGAAGATTATTTGCCCATAGAGTTGTATTGATTTTTGATCTTTCTTTCATTACATTCCCCCTCCTTCCCCGGCTTTAATTTATTCTTCTTTTTGTAACTTCTTAAATTAAAAGCTTAGTTGCTTTTAAAGTTTTATCTTTAACATAAGTATAAAGCTATACATAAATTTAGGTAAGCTGAAATAAGCAACTTTTTGTGTGGTTTAGCATGTAAGGAAGATCTTCAACTGATTCATACAGGTATTTAATCACTCATTATCAGTGATCCTTATGAAAAAGAAAACACAGTTCACAACTCAAGATATGTGGAGATGAAGATGCTCAGTGGAGCTCACTGTAAGCTGTGGGAAAACAAATAAAAGTGGAAGCCCCTGGAGTTTTGGTGTAGAGGCAGGCTCTTGTTGGAAAATAATTTGTTTCTTGTAGAAACACTCAGTGGATATTGGACGAAAAATAAGGGATTGAATTAATGAACTGAAAATCATTACAGTGACATAGATTCAGGTCTTGGTCAACTGCATCCACTCCAACACAGACCTACAGAACTGTGACTACTTCCCTTTTAATGAGTTTCAATTTCGACCTCAGCAGCTTCCCTCATCCGAAGGCCATCTGCTTCTGAACCAGGGCCTCTTAGTAGAGATGCTAACAGCTAGAGATAGGACTTCTTTGGCTGAGAACATGATTGGATTACTGAAACCAACAGTGGTTATCCTTTCCCTTTGGCTTAAATGTGATTTGCCTTCCTTAGTTTTGCTATATGAAACTCACAACTTATTATTTGTTTAATCTTTTTTTGTATTCAAATTAGAGACTTCTCACGTATTTGACTGTCTGCTACTTTAAAAAAAAAAGATTTCCTTTATTCATTTGAGAGAGAGAAAATGAGAGAGAGCACAAGTGGGTTGAGGGGCAGAGGGAAAAGCAGACTCCTGCTAAGCAGGGAGCCGGGACTCCATCCTGTGACTCCAAGATCATGACTTGAGCCAAAGGCCATTGCTTAACCACTACTACCTGACTAATTGTTCTTGGCAAAAACTTAGTCTTTTTTTTTCTCTAGGGATTGCCCTGCAAAGAAAACTGTCCAGAGGAGTTTACTGTATTTGAATTTGTTCCAAATATTCTAATAAGCTAATCTATAATGGTCTTACATTCTCTTTCATTGAAAACAGTAGTGATGTGTAAAGCTATAGGCTGTGTCTGTGCATATAAATGGAAGGACTATTTTCCTGGTATAAATGCCCAAGAGATTTCTGACAACTCAAATATCTGCCTAGGCCGGAGTTTCTCTTCATTCCCTAGATGTTTCCTTGATATATTTTCCTGTGCATAGATATACTTCATTGCTTGTGCAAACATATGGGAGACTCCGGTTCTCTGGGATGAAGCTGGGGAAAGGTAGAAACATGATTTTTTATTATGGAAGCAGCCTTAGAAATATGTTTTGAATGACTGAATAGATAAAGAGTTCTCTTACTATGTGAAATATTGCTCAGTCATTGATCTTCTGGGAAGCAAATTCCAGAATTTATTTTGTTAGGCACAGAGACATATTAATGTCCAAACACATGAATGAAATACTTTTTGGGTTACCTCATCATAACTGCCTAATAAGAGATTCATTCAAGTAACTAGTTTAAGGTTATTTAAAAAGTTGAGGGTTTTTGTATCAGCAGATAAGGGTTTGGCCAAGTTAACTTCTACTAATTAGGCCAATTTTTGCATAGTTTTCAAACATAGCAGCTTTTTCTTTCCCTGATGACATTTTCCCAGCAAGTGAGTAGTTCAACTATCTTTGCACAGTAAATATTTATTGTATTTAAGTGTGTTTATATTCTAGACATCCACATGGATAGTTTTGCACTCATCTGAAAGACTGAGATGATAGGAAGCCTGCATGGAAATGTGGAAAATGTGACCACTTGGAACCATTTCTAGATGTACTGATTAACCACACATTATTATATGTTCTATGGGCACACACAGATATGCAAATTATCTACAGTTATCCACACTGAAGGAAGCACTGATTTTAAAGACCAAAGAAAAGACCCAAGAAGTTAGTCTTTAAAACAGCCAAGGTATACTCAATGAAAATTCATGTGATTTACTTAACTATAGGTAGTGTCTTATATACCATATATTTTCATTGGAGGAATTCTGAATTAAGCTAGCAAAACTGAAATTAGCTAGTGTATATAAATGTATTTGGTTTTAGTATTGTAGCCTGACAAATGTTTATTGTCCATTTGACAAATAACAAAGGGGAAAAGGTAAAACATTAAAAAAAAATTTTTTTATTTATTATGAGAGAGAGAGAGAAAGGGAGAGAGAGAGGGAGAGCACACAGGTAGGGGGGCAGAGGGAGAGAACCTCAAACAGACTTTATTTTAGTTTAAAATGAACTAATGGATTTATAAATAACCTTGGTTCATGGGCTATTATATTTTACATAATATGCCAATATTTATAATTACCATTAGATTATTTAAGAATTGCATATCATATCAAGTATGTTGGAATATAAAGGAATACATATTCTCTTCTGGAAGCTTGATGTGGGCTGATATGTATTAATCTTAAATTTATTACAGAAACCATATTTGTATATATTTATGAAGAAACTCATGTTCAGGTAAGTAAGTTTTGGCCACTTAGACATAAAGCTATAATTATAAAGTACTATATTATTTTGTATCATGGGATTTTAATTGACCTTTTAAAGACATATCTATAAAAAACTATGTAAATTATACTTTTAAAATAGAGCCATGTTAACTCAGTGGTTTTAGTTATTAAAGTCCCGGAACACCATCTGTCAGTTTTTATAATATCAAATCTTCGATGACTTAAACTGTGGAAAATAGTTTGAATACCTAGTGTCTACATGTGAATAATTTAACTGGCTAATAGAAGATTTATCCTGGTGAAATCCAACATCGGGGATTAACAAGAGAACACTATTTCCTGAAGAAAGTAGGGACTGAAAAATAATAACTGGATATAGACTGCCTTATAACCTTATATTCTTCAACAGGTGTGGCTTTGTCAATCTAGAGCTTCAACAGTGGTAGAGCTCTTAAACCAAATGGAATAGTCTTGTGAATGAGGTATGTGTACTATTCATCATACGTGGCTACTAAGGAAAGCTCAATCTTCTCCAGCACATGGCCATGGGAATAGAATCAACTTGTCTATATTTGAGGTTTAGTAATTCTGCAATTTTCCTGACCACTGAATAACCCAAAAGTTTAGGTGTATCTGTAGCTGTACAATTCTTTTCTCTTTTAATTTTATCCTTACCATCAGATGTAGGGTCTCTGGGAAAAGAGTGTTTTTATTCCTTTTGAATTTTCCTTTTTTCCCTCCTTTACTGAGAAGTACTGTGCATTGAATTGTTATGATTCCCCCAAGGGCCTCCTGAGTGACCCCTGTAAGCCTCAGGGGCTTTGGCTTCTAGTATTCTCTCACTAAAGGAGATCTTTCTGAATAAGATTTTTTAAAGAATACTAAGGTTATTTAATTATCACATTAATAGTTTTTTTTTTTTTTTTTACCTCTGGATATTCATTTCTTAAATATAATTTTTCCTTCCTGATTTGATACTTCTTTTCTACCTTTTTTTTCTCTAGATTTATGTTTGCATCTAGTCAAGATACATTTCATCATAGATAATTATTACTACACATATGCAAGAAAATAGGTAATTCCTACAGCATAAAACCTTATCCTATACACAAAAAAGGGGTTCATGACTTATGGATGCACTATTCTCTTTTTATCACGACTATGTTGTCTATAATTCTTGTCAAACTGACAAAAATCCAGATGATTTGTTCTGATGTAATTTAATAGTGAAATATTCAAGAACATTAATAATACTATAATTTACTGAGCTTTTACCAGGTGCCAGGCATGTTCTAGGTGATTTCTTTGTAATAAAACAATAGCCTTAGGAGGTAGAAACTATTGTCATCCCCATTCTAAAAATCATGAAACTGAGACCCAGAGAGGTTAGGTTGCCCAAGTTCGCTTAGATGGGAAGTGGTGGAGCTGGGATTCCAACACAGGCAGTGCAGCTCCAGAGACCGCATTATTCATCACTGTGCTATGTTCTTTCTATAAGATTGTTTTGGGTCTTAAATATAAATAAGAGACTCATAGTCATTATCTGGTCTTTGCAATGATCAAATCCCATCTGCCACTGAATAGCATTTTTAAAGTAACAGTGATAAGCTCAGAAATTTTTATCTAATTATAAGAATATGAAAAAGAAAAAAAAAATGCCAGCAGGGTGATGGGTATTAAGGAAGGCATGTGTTGTGATGAGCACTGGGTGCTTTATGCAGCTAATGAATCATTGAACACTACATCAAAAACTAATGATTATATGATGATTAATTGAACATAATAAAATGTTTAAAATGTCATATAATAGAAGAGGTGGGGCTGCATGAAAATTATCACAGATAGTTGGACTGGAAAGGATTCTGAGATTACCTAGTTCAATCACTTTATTTTCCAGTGAGCAGACTGAGACAGGCTTGTAATTACATTTAGAAAATGACTCAATCACATGCCTTCTTACCCTGGGCTTTGACTTCTCCCCTTAGTGTGTTGTTTTGCAAGCTGGGCACTGAGGTTCTTCTTCTTCTGCTTTTTTTTTTTTTTTTTTTAAATTTTTCCTTAGGATTTTATTTATTTATTTATGAGAGAGGAAGTGTAAGAGCATATGAGGACTGGGGACAGGTAGGGGGAGAGGGAGAAGCAGATTCCCCACTGAGCACAGAGCCTGAGGTGGGTTTCAAGGTGGGTCACCAGGTGGAGCTCTATCCCAAAACCCTGAGATCATTATCTGAGCCAAAGTCAGATGCTTAACAGCCTGAGCCACCCAGGTACCTCTGAAGTACTAGTTTTGAGTGCTGTCAGTACCTAAGAAACATTATCAATAAAATGATGCTGCACTGTCCCCTTCCTCTGATTTCAGGATCTATTTTTCCTCCCTCAATACCTTATTCTTACCGTAAGAATTTTGAAAAAAATACCAGGGACTGATGTAACAATTTGTGAAAATTGCAGGTCAGTTCATCTTAGTTCAAATATATTTGCTGAAAATCTAGATAGTGTATGCGTGTTGAGAATTGTGAAGTAGGCAAAAATTAAAGGGAGAGAACTCCCAACTCCTTAAAAAGCTGATAGAGAATCAGACCAAGTCATTGTAAAAGGGAATGATGTACTAAATAATTTTGTAGTTGTTTGATACACTAGTTGTTATGTCAAAGTCTAGTCTGCACATCTAGTAATGGGATCTAGTCTAATCTGAACATCTAGTAATGGGATGCTGTAGTATTAAGTGAATTATTAAGAAGATGCTACTTTTGGTGCTAGATAAATCACATTCTAAAGGTACTTACTGCAAATACTACTGCCTCAAAGGACTGACTCTATGCTGATTTGTGTAGTTTATTGCCATTACCAAAAGTAAATTTCTGGAGAGCAGGAATCATGTCCTTGGTTGTGACTGCTGATTTCTGTGCCAAAAACTGACATAGTTTCAATAGTATGTATTATACTTAAAATAATATAAATAAAAATATAATATAAATAAATATAAATTCAATTAATATAGATATATAATGTAAATCTATTACTATATTTGGGCTTTTGATTATTCTTTTCTGTAGATGCTCCTTTAAGTCTTAGAGAAAGAACTTACTTGCCAGCCAAAAATATCATCTGAAGAAAAATAGGGTTGTCAAGGAAAGACTTTTTGGAGGAAGAATTCAATAAATATCATTAAATATTTATTGTGTGTGAACTGCTATAGAAAATGACATAACAATGAAGATGTGCTCTTAACAATGAACATATTTATGGTCATGTTCATGATTTCATTACAGGTCCTGTTCTCCTGAGCTCTTGTTCCTGAAACAGTCCTTATAGAAAGAGCACATGGGAAATAATAATAATAATGTGACAGAATTTGTCCTTCTCGGCCTCACTCAGGATTCTGAGGGACAAAAAACATTATTTGTCATGATTTTCCTCATCTACATTGTGACAATGGTGGGCAACCTACTCATTGTGGTGACTGTTTTTGGCAGCCCCTCTCTGGACTCCCCCATGTACTTTTTCCTCGCCTATCTGTCACTTATGGATGCTGTTTATTCCACTGTCATCTCACCCAAATTGATTATAGACTTACTCTGGGACAGAAAAACCATTTCCTTCCAAGCTTGCATGGGCCAGCTCTTTCTAGAACACCTCTTTGGGGGTTCTGAGGTCTTCCTTCTGGTGGTGATGGCCTATGATCGCTATGTGGCCATCTGTAGGCCACTGCATTACTTGACTGTTATGAATCGACAGGTTTGCATCCTGCTGTTAGTGGCAGCCTGGATTGGAGGTCTTGTGCATTCTATGGTTCAGCTTCTTTTTGTGTATAGCCTCCCATTTTGTGGCCCTAATGTCATCAACCACTTCATCTGTGACATGTACCCATTATTAGAACTTGCATGCACTGACACTTATTTGATAGGCCTCACTGTGGTTGCCAATGGTGGAGCAATCTGTATGGTCATCTTTATCTTTCTGCTCATCTCCTATGGAGTCATTCTAAATTCTCTTAAAAGCCACAGTCTGGAAGGGAGGCGCAAAGCCTTGTCTACTTGCAGTTCCCACACCACAGTGGTTGTCCTCTTTTTCGTTCCCTGCATTTTCATGTATGTTAGACCTGTTTCCAACTTTCCCATTGATAAATCCATAACTCTGGTTTATACGGTGATCACCCCCATGTTAAATCCTTTAATATACACTTTGAGAAATTCAGAGATGAAAAATGCTATAAAAAAATTCTGGTGTAAAATTTAACCAAAGAAAGAATAAGAATGTGTCACCTACAGTGAATACACATTAATTATAAAGCAAGAAAAAGGTAATAAATTCTAACAATACATTTAAGCAATTCAGTGGGTTCTCTAGAAATATATTTTTAAAAATTTTATACAAAGACTTCAAAAAGTAGAATAAAAATGTCTTTTGAGGTAAGAATCAATCTAATCAGTAAATTCTGGAGGATGAATAAAAGGTACAGGTATAAAAAAAAGGCACGTGTATTTGTCCTATTGTAAGTAAAAATAAAATTAATTTCACTTTGTAGTCTTATTTTTCTTGACACACTGAAATGAGAATTCAGAAACAAGAGTTTTTTTTTTTTTTATATTTAAAATGTGAAAAACAAGCTGCCTTTGAAAATTTGCTATCACCCAAATTAATGAGAAAGCAATTTGGCTAATACTTAGAACAAATTACTAGGGCCAAAGGAGTGCCTTCTAAATTTTAATGTTCATTATTCTATCAGCATATTCTATCAGCATGGCAACTTTCTGTAGCTGTGTTATGCATCCTGTCTTTAAGATTATTTCTGTTCCTTGGGTTAATGCTTATGCTTTTGCACTTCAATACCATTTATATTGAAGATGATATTGTGTTTGTTTTAGACACTGTGGATGAATAATTTTAAGTGGAATGTTGGATGTTTTCACAGGTTGGGATGAAAATGTATGGGACAGCTAATAATGAAAACATTTTAATTCTTGACTTGAGCACAGAAAGTCATACTAATCCAAGTTATAAACATTTTCATGCTATTCCTCATTAGCTTTTTTATACATTATTACCATTCTTCAAAGGGTAGATAGAACTGCTTATTTTGTCTGCATGATACTGAAGAACAGGGTAAAGAAATGCATTTTTTTGCATAATAGTGTGTTTCCCCCAAACTTGTATTCAACTGAAGTACTTTGTACTTACAAAATTAGTAATGATTTGCTTTAATATGAACAAATTTTGTTTTTCACTTTTTAAAATTTTAATTAATTAATTAATTAATTTATTTATTTTCAGAAAAACAGTATTCATTATTTTTTCACCACACCCAGTGCTCCATGCAATCTGTGCCCTCTATAATACCCACCACCTGGTACCCCAACCTCCCACCCCCCACCGCCACTTCAAACCCCTCAGTTGTTTTTCAGAGTCCATAGTCTCTCATGATACACCTCCCCTTCCAATTTACTCCAACTCCAGTTTTTCCATCTGCAGTCCACCTTGGAACATGGCAACCTAGGAATAAAATGGAATTACTTTCATTGTAATATGGAACATTATCTATGCCTTGTAAGAGTTTTCTAACTAAAAAGAGAAAAATAAGACTTTAGTACTTTTCTTATTTTAAATTTTTATTAAGTATTTTTTCATGCATGCTGAATAATATATGCAATTCACTTTTAAATTTTATAATCTTTAAGAAGAGTTAGAAAAAGAAGAAGAAACAAAACCCAAAACAAGGAGAAGGAAGGAAATAATAAAGATTAGAGCAGAAATATGGTATGATTCAGTCTTCTTAAATTTGTAATATTTATTATGTCTCTCTTTATGTGTTTTAAAGATTTTATTTATTTACTTGACACAGAGGTGAGAGAGATCACAAGTAGACAGAGAGGCAGGCAGAGAGAGAGGGAGAAGCAGACTCCCTGCTGGGCAGAGAGCATGATGCGCAGCTCAATCCCAGGGCCCTGAGATCATGATCTGAGCCAGAAGCAGAGGCTTCACTTACAGAGCCACCCAGGTGCCCCTCTTTATGTGTTTTAACCAGGGAGTTTTTCTGTATGTACTTGAAGTAAATGTGTATTCTTTTTTTTCTTGGGAGGAATTACATATATAATTTTAAGTATATAACATATATCATATATACACACACATATATATATACATATATATACACACAAAGACATATTGATATATCGATATATACACACAGACATATCGATATACATACATGTATTCTCAAGTATGCTTCAGGCAAAATGTTCTTGTTAAAAAAAATAAAATTAACTGAGGGTACTCATTTAAAATAAAGTTTGTCAGAGGGAAGGTGGTTGGGGGAATGGCTGAAGTAGGTGAAAGAGTTTAAGAATGCACAAAAACAGACACATAGATCAATGGAACAGAATAGAGAGCCCAGAAATAGACCCTCAACTCTATGGTCAACTAATCTTCGACAAAGCAGGAAAGAATGTCCAATGGAAAAAAGACAGCCTCTTCAATAAATGGTGCTGGGAAAATTGGACAGCCACATGCAGAAAAATGAAATTGGACCATTTCCTTACACCACACACAAAAATAGACTCAAAATGGATGAAGGACCTCAATGTGCGAAAGAAATCCATCAAAATCCTTGAGGAGAACACAGGCAGCAACCTCTTCGACCTCAGCCGCAGCAACATCTTCCTAGGAACAACGCCAAAGGCAAGGGAAGCAAGGGCAAAAATGAACTATTGGGATTTTATCAAGATCAAAAGCTTTTGCACAGCAAAGGAAACAGTGAACAAAATCAAAAGACAACTGACAGAATGGAGAAGATATTTGCAAACGACATATCAGATAAAGGACTAGTGTCCAGAATCTATAAAGAACTTAGCAAACTCAACACCCAAAGAACAAATAATCCAATCAAGAAATGGGCAGAGGACATGAACAGACATTTCTGCAAAGAAGACATCCAGATGGCCAACAGACACATGAAAAAGTGCTCCATATCACTCATCATCAGGGAAATACAAATCAAAACCACAATGAGATGCCACCTCACACCAGTCAGAATGGCTAAAATCAACAAGTCAGGAAATGACAGATGCTGGCGAGGATGCGGAGAAAGGGGAACCCTCCTACACTGTTGGTGGGAATGCAAGCTGTTGCAGCCACTCTGGAAAACAGCATGGAGGTTCCTCAAAATGTTGAAAATAGAACTGCCCTATGACCCGGCAATTGCACTACTGGGTATTTACCCTAAAGATACAAACGTAGTGATCCAAAGGGGCACGTGCACCCGAATGTTTATAGCAGCAATGTCCACAATAGCCAAACTATGGAAAGAACCTAGATGTCCATCAACAGATGAATGGATCAAGAAGATGTGGTATATATACACAATGGAATACTATGCAGCCATCAAAAGAAATGAAATCTTGCCATTTGCGACAATGTGGATGGAACTAGAGCGTATCATGCTTAGCGAAATAAGTCAAGCAGTGAAAGACAACTATCATATGATCTCTCTGATATGAGGAAGTGGTGATGCAACATGGGGGCTTAAGTGGGTAGGAGAAGAATAAAAGAAACAAGATGGGATTGGGAGGGAGACAAACCATAAGTGACTCTTAATCTCACAAAACAAACTGAGGGTTGCTGGGGGGAGGGGTTTTGGGAGAAGGGGGTGGGATTATGGACATTGGGGAGGGTATGTGCTTTGGTGAGTGCTGTGAAGTGTGTAAACCTGGTGATTCACAGACCTGTACCCCTGGGGATAAAAATATATGTTTATAAAAAATAAAAAAGTAAAAGTAAAAAAAAAAAAAAAAAGAATGCACTTGTCATCATGAGCACTGAGTAATGATATATAGAATTGTTGAATGACTATATAGTACATCTGGAAATAATATAACAGTGTGTGTTAATTATATTGAAGTTAAAATAAAAAAGTTAATAAAAAGAAAAACTATTATAAACACACACACTAAAAACAAAACAAAACAATAAAACAGATCAGTAAAAGCAGGAGCCCATTCTTTGAAAAGTTCAACGAAATTGATAAGCCTTTAGCCAGACTCATAAAAAGAGAGAGAGGGAGAGAGAGAGAGGTGGGGGGAGGATTCATACAAACACAATCAGAAATGAAAGAGGATAATAACAACAACACAGAGGATTATTAGAGAATATTATGAAAAATCAAGTTAATATGTTAGACAACTTAGAAAAAGTGGATAAATTCCTGGGAACAAATAACCTCTCAAAATTGAATCAGAAAATAATAGAAAGTTTGAACAGACACGCTATCAGCAATGAAATTGAATCTGTAATCAAAAAAATCTCTAAAGGGCGCCTAGGTGGCTCAGTGGGTTAAAGCCTCTGCCTTCGGCTCAGGTCATGATCCCAGAGTCCTGGGATCGAGCCCCACATTGAGCTCTCTTCTCAGCGAGGAGCCTGCTTCCTCCTCTCTCTCTGCCTGCCTCTCTGTCTACTTGTGATCTCTGTCTGTCAAATAAATAAATAAAATCTTTAAAAAATATATTCCTAAAAAAGTCCAGAACCAGATGATTTCACAGGTGAATTCTACCAAACACTTATTTTTTTTTTTTTACCAAACATTTAAAGAAGAGTTAATGTCTATTCTTCTCAAACTATTTAAAAAAATAGAACATGAAGGAAAACTTCTCAGTACATTCTCTGAGGCTAGCGTGATCCTCATACCAAAACCAGATCCTCATACCAAAACCAGAAAGGGAACTATAGGCCAATATGACTAAAAAACATAGATGGCAAAAATCCTTAACAAAATATTAGTAAACTGAATCCAACAATACATTAAAAAATCATTCACCAGCATCAAGAGGTATTTACTCCTGGACTGCAAAAATGGTTTGATATTTATAAATCAATTAATATGATACATCACATCCTCAGGAGAAAAGATAAAAAACTACATAATCACTTCCATAGATGCATAAAAACATTTTCAAAGTACAACATCCATCCATGATAAAAATTCTCAACAAAATAGGTTTAGAGGGAACATACCTCAACATAATGAAAGCCGTATATGGAAAACTTATAGTTAATATAATACTCAAACTGAGAGCTTTTCCCTTAAGATCAGGAACAAAACAAGGATGTCCACTCTCACCACTTTTATGTAACATATACTAGAAATACTAGTCATGGCAATTGGACAAGAAAAAGAAATAAAAGTCATCTAATTTGGAAAGGAAGAAGGAAAACCTTCAGTATTTGTAGATGACATGATACTCTATACAGAAAACCCTCAAGGCTCCACCAAAATGCTACTAGAACTGATCAACTAATTCAGTAAGGTCACAGGATACAAAATCATTGCAGAAATATGTTGTATTTTATATACTAATAATAAAGCAATAGATAGAGAAATTAAGAAAACGTTTCTATTTACAATTACACCAAAAATATTAAGGCACCTAGGAAAAAACTTAACGAAAGAGGTGAAAGACCTGTACTCTGAAAACTATCAAACTTTAATGAAGACATTCAAAATAACACAAAGAAATGGAAAGACATTCTATGCTTATGGATTGGAAGATCAAATATTGTTAAAATGTCTATACTACCCAAAGCAATCTACAGAATTAATACAATCCCTATCAAAATATCAACATTTTTTATAGTGTAGAATGAAGAATCCTAAAATTTGTGTGGAACCACAGAACACCTCATATCGCCAAAGCAATGTTGAAAAAGAAAAACAAAACTATGTATCACAATCCTTGACTTCAAGATATACTACAATGTTGTGGCAATAAAAACAGTATGGTATTGACCCAAAAATAGACACAATACTCAATAGAATGAAATAGAGAACCTAGAAATAAACCCACAATTATATGGTCAACTAATCCTTGACAAATGGGGAAAGAATATGTAATGGAATAAAGTTCCTCCAACAAATATTGTTGGGAAAACTAGACAGCTATATCCAAAAGAATGAAACCGGACCACTTTATTACACTGTACACAAAAATAAACTCAAAGTGGATTAAAGACCTAAATGAGAGCATCACACCATAAAAACCCTAGAAGAGAGCAAAAGCAATGATTTCTGTGACATTGTCTATAGCAACATTTTTTAAGATATGTCTCCTGAGGCAAGGGAAGGAAAAGCAAAAATAAACTACTGGGACTATTTCAAAAAAACAAACAAACAAAAAAAAAAACAAAAAAAAACACCTTCTGCACAGTGAAGGAAATAATCATCAAAAGTAAATGGCAACCCCTACTGAATGGGAGAAGATATTTGTGACATATTCAATAAAGACTTAGTGTTCAAAACATATAAAGAACTGATATAACATCCCAAAACTAAATAATCCAAATAACAATGGGCAAGAGATATGAACAAACATTTATTCAAAGAAGAAACAGAGAAGTCTAACGCACACAAAAAGATGCTCAACTTCACTCATCATCAGGGAAATGATAATGAAAACCACAATGACATATCACCTCACACCTGTCAGAATGGCTGAAACCAGAAGTACAAGAAACAAGAAGTGTTGGATGTAGAGAAAAAGGAACCTCTCTCTGCAGCTGGGAATGAAAATTGGTGCAGCTGTTGTAGAAAATAGTATAGTGCTCAAAAAGTTCAAAGTAGGGCACCTGGGTGGCTCAGTGGGTTAAAGCTCTGCCTTTGGCTCAGGTCATGATCCCAGGGGCTTGCGATCAAGCCCAGCATTGGGGTCTTGGCTCAGCGGGAGCCTGCTTCTTCCTCTCTCTGCCTGCTTCTCTGCCTACTTGTGATCTCTGGCTGTCAAATAAATAAATAAAATCTTAAAAAAAAAATTAAAAGTAGAACTACTCTGTGATCCAGTAATCACTCTACTGGGTATTTTACCCACCCATCCCCCATTACAAAAACACTAATTCAAAGGGATACATGAACCCCTATGTTTATTGAAGCATTATTTGCAATAGACAAATTATGAAGGCGATAACTGGGTAAAAAAGTTGTGTGGACACACGCACATACACACACAGGAATATCATTCAGCCTTAGAAAATAATGAGCTCTTGCCATTTGCAGTGACATGGATGGAACTAGAGGGTATAATGCCAAGTGAAAAAAGTCAGTCAGAGAAAGACAAATACCATATGATTTCACTGATATGTGGAATTTAAGAAGAAAACAAGAAGAAAGGGAAAAAAAAAGAGAGAGAGAGACAAACAAAACCTCTTCACTGTAGAGACCAAACTGGTGGTAACAAGAAGGGAAAGGGTGGGAGGATGAGTGAAGTCGGTGAAGGGGATTAAGATTACACTTTCTGTGATGAGCTGAGGAATGTATAGAATAGCCAAATCACTCTACTGTACACTTGAAACCAATAGAATACTGTGTCAATTTTACTGGAATTCAAAAAAGATGTTAGCATTTTAATGTTGGAATTGCACTGATGCTAATGACAACTGAATCCTCCTGTTCTGACTATAACATCATGCTGCACTCATTTAGGTCTTCAGTACTCTTAAAACTTGGAAAAATTTTATAAAATTTTAAAATATCTTTTAATGAGTATCTTTCTGTATATTTTGGTGCTCCTCCCCCACATACTTAATGAAAATAGATTTTTACACATATTTGGAATTTTTATTCAATAAGCCAAATTATGTCTCACTGTAAGTCAACCATTTATGTTCATTTTGTTAGCAGTGCTGTATTTGACCATTGGCATTTCTTTTATGAAGTGGCTCTTCACATACTTTAACATTATGACATGTTTCCAGTGTTTTAATGACCTAAAAGAGATTTTTTTTTTATAGTGCAAAACTTGAATGTTTTTTCTATATAGTGTTTTTGCAATGTGAAAGGTTGCAGTCTTTCTTTCAAAGTTGTCAATCACATTCATCAGAGTTGCTGCATTTTTACTTCCAGCTTATATAACAATCCATAAGTAATTCTATTTGTTTATATTTAAAGCTTTGAGTATAAATAAACATGTATGTGTGTGGGAGTTTGTAGAGAAAAAGAGAAAGTGTGTGTGTGCATGTATGCTCATGTGTTAAGAATTTAATTCTACTGTTTTTTAAATATTTTTATTTATTTATTTGACACAGAAAGAGATCACAAATGGGCAGAGAGGCAGGCAGAGAGAGAGGGGGAAGCAAGCTCCCCGCTGAGCAGAGAGCTCCCTGTGGTGCTCTATCCCAGGACCCTGAGATCATGACCTGAGCTGAAGGCAGAGGCTTAACCCCCTGAGCCACCCAGGTGCCCCTAAATGTACTTTTCAAATTGATTTTTGTTGCTTTAAATCTAATATTGTCATCAAACTAAAAAAATCAACCTACTTCCCTAATTTGATATTATATGTTTATTATATACCCAAATACCTGTGTATCTATTTGCTTTGATTGGCTGCTTTTTCCTAAACCAATACCCCATTATTTTAGGTCACAAAAGTAGATTTTGATGTCTGAGAAGAAGCCTCCCACCCAATACTCTTATTAAAAACAACATTTTCTGTTTTGAATAATTACTACCCATATGAGTATTAGGTCCTAGAAATGTATGAAAGTTTTGTCTGACAATATATTTAACATCTAATTAATTTGGAAAAGAGCAGATATCTCGATCACATTGAATCATCTATCTGGGAACATGAAAATCTCTGTTTTTATTTAGGTCTTCAGTAAATCTTCTATGTTTCACCTTTTTTAGTTGATTTCCATATTTTTTGTAATTTGGGTTACATTAATGAAAGATACATTTTCTACATTTTATTTTCTAAATATGGATACTATTTAAGAAAGTTACTGAGAGGGATTTCGGTTGCGGAGGCGAAGGCGGCTCCAGTGTAAACCCTGAGCTGAGGTTCTTGTTCTTCCGCTATGGGTGAGCCGCAACAAGTGAGTGCTCTTCCACCACCTCCAAAGCAGTACATCAAGGAATATACAGATGAAAATATTCAGGAAGGCCTAGCTCCCAAGCCTCCACCTCCAATAAAAGACAGTTATATGATGTTTGGCAATCAGTTCCAATGTGATGATCTTATCATCCGCCCTTTAGAAAGCCAAGGCATTGAACGGCTTCATCCTATGCAATTTGATCATAAGAAGGAACTGAGAAAACTCAATATGTCTATTCTTATTAATTTCTTAGATCTCTTAGATATCTTGATAAGGAGCCCTGGGAGTATAAAACGAGAAGAGAAACTGGAAGATCTTAAGCTGCTTTTTGTACATGTGCATCATCTCATAAATGAATACCGACCCCACCAAGCAAGAGAGTCATTGAGAGTCATGATGGAGGTGCAGAAACGTCAACGCCTTGAAACAGCTGAGCAGTTTCAGAAGCATCTGGAGCGAGTCATTGAGATGATTCAGAATTGCCTGGCTTCTTTGCCTGATGATCTGCCTCATTTAGAAGCAGGGATGAACCAATGGATGCTGATGATAGCAACAATTGTACTGGACAGAATGAACAGCAAAGAGAAAATTCAGGTCATAGGAGAGACCAGATTATAGAGAAAGATGCTGCCCTGTGTGTCCTAATTGATGAAATGAATGAAAGACCATGAAGGATATATATATATATATATATATATATATATATATATATATATATATATTTTTTTTTTTTTTTTTTTTTTTTTTTTTTTTTGCTTTTCTCCTTTTCTTTTCAGTAAATGTCATATATTCGTTATTTTGCTTTTGGAGAGTCTTAAAAGAGATATAACTAGAAGTCATGTGAATGGCTTGACTCCTGCTTCATCATTTAGGAGGCGTTACTGTCTATAAGTGGCAAGCATAGGCAAATGATTATATATGTATACATTAAGAGTAATCACCTTAAAAAGGAAAGTTCTGGGATTGTGTGAAACGTTCCTGGATTTGGAGTTGCAGAAAACATTGAAGATCTCAGTAATAGCAAGCTTTCATCTTTGAAAACTAGATTTGTCAGTTGCTTTAAGAATGATAGATAAATAAAGGATATCGAGCTGTATAAATGTGAAATTATAAAATCTTCAGATTTACTTTTCTTAAAAACTTACTTGATCTCTAAAAATATAGTATAACATGTTAAAAGAGAGGAACCCCATAGAGTTATAAAACAGCAATTTTATTTTTCCTCTTGACTGCTTCTGTAAATAGATTATCTCAGCTTCTTGTTCCTACCCTGGGTAGGTCTATTAACTTTTTTCCAGTCACTCAGATAATAAATCTTTTGATTACTTTTTGTTACATTCAAAAAAAAAAAAAAGAAAGTTACTGAGAATATTTATCTGTTAAATCTTAATTTCAGTCACTTTACTGACCTTTCTCATTTAAACTGAGATTTCAGTTAATTCTTCTGGTTTTGCTAGATAGATGATGCTAATATTTTGATGATTTTTCCAATATTTTCTTTCTAATATTTTGTATTACACTTTCCCTTATTATATTATTGTAATACTTAACATAGGGAACATGGGATAATAAATGAATAAAGGACACCTTGACTTATTCTTAGCTTCAGTGGGAATGCCTGTGGTATTTCCTGGTTAAAAATATCTTTATTAAAGAGAGGTGGTGATTCACTGCCCCCTTCATTTCTCTCTCTCTCTGTTTTTAGGAGCCAGATTTTGAAGAAGAGGACATTCAAAAAGAACAACATATGCTAGAAAAGTTGGAGAATTCGGCATGCATGCCCAGGGGAGGCAACAGGCTTAGAAAAGACTTAAAAGCACCTTGAGCTTATACCTTAGGCCAATCCTTAACACAGAGATAACCTACAACAATAAAAAATAATAATAATAACAAAACAAAACAAAAAATACCCTGTCAGCAAACCCAAAAGAAAACCCAAATCTGCAAACCTGGGGAAGAGAAAAGAATCTAATTTACAGAGTCACCACATTATTAGATTCAAGTGTCCAGTTTTCAGCATAAAACCTGGAAACATACAAAAAACCAGGAAAGTGTGGTCCATTCAAAGGAAAAAAAAAAAAATAAGCCAGCAAAAATTGCCCCTAAAAAGCTCTGATGCCTGGACAAGGACTTGAACATGCTGACTTAGATATGCTCAAAGAAGTAAAGAAAAAAGTGGCAATGGTCAAGAAAAGGAAGATAAAAGAAAGGTCAAGGTCATGAATAAAATGGAAATATCAATAAAGAGGCAGAAAACTTCCATATCAACAAACCTCAATAAGGAAATAGTATGGGGGCACCTGGATGGCTCAGTTGGTTAGGCATCTGCCTTCGGTTCAAGTCATGATCCCAGAATCCTGGGATCCATCCTCTGGAATAAGGCTCCCTCCTCACAGGGGAGTCTGCTTCTCCCTCTCCCTCTACTGCTTCCCCTGTTTATGGTCTCTTGCTCTCTCTTTGTCAAAACAAAACAAAACAAAACAAAACACACCAAAGCCAAAACCAAACAAACAAACAAAATAAAAACAAAAACAAAACCAAAGAAAATCTGAAGAGGGGAACTCAGAGGGGGAGACAAACCATGAGAAACTATGGACTCAGGGAAACAATCTGAGGCTTTCAGAGGGGAAGGGGGTGGAGGGATGGGTGAGTCTGTGGTGGGTATTAAGTAGGGCACATATTGTAGGGAGCACTGGATGTAAAATGTAAACAATGAATCTTGGAACATTACATCAAAACCTTATAATGTATCGTATGGTTACGAACATAACATAATAAAAATATAAATTAATAGTATGTTTTTTAGAGCATTTGTAGAGAGATTCAGGTTTAAGGACCTGACATTATTTTATAAAAGGCATCTGAATAGCAAGTGTCAAATATTTCTGAATTTTTAGTCTTTATTTTTTTTCTTATATTAATTTACAATAGTGACTTGCAAATCACACATCCTAAAACCAGTTTTGTATTTCTTTGTGAGAAAAATTCTCTTATTTTGGGCAAAACTTCTGAGCTGGAATTTTGCGTGTGGGTGTTACACCATCAGAGTTAAATGGAAACTTTTAGTGTATTGATTACCAATAATATTGTGCCATTCTTATTAAGTATGTCTTTTATACACAAAGACTCAAATTTTTACTTCACTCCAGTGGCCTCTTCAGCTTGAGAATTTCATATATGTGCTGAATAATTGAAAATAAAGAATTCTTGTTTATGCAACCTTATATGTTTGCTATTAATAAGTGGCATGGTCCTTGCTGTTAGATTGATGTTTTTTCCCCACTTAATTCTCCTGAAGTGACTGGCCAGGAGAAGCCTCTGAAAATATGGATTATGTGGAAAGTCTCAGTTCTCAAGAGCATGAATCCCCGGTGCATTTAATTTTGAACAAACAGCCTTGGGGACAAACTGTTTTAACAATTCTGCCAAATAATGTTTTGTTCATTGTTGATTTAGTGCCCAATCATGTCTTTCCTTACCTGGGAGGAGGCTTCTCCTTGGGGATTGATGTTTCTGTCAAGAAGAGAAAAGAAACCATTAGTTTAGTGGTCATAGACCCTATTAAAACAGTCATAGGAATGCTTCAGAAATATCCCAAACAATCCAAAATATCCATTTCTTTGATTACCCAGATGTCTGCATTATGGACAAAAAAATACTATTAAAGGCTTATTCAATTAACGTGGTCAGTTACACATAACAATGAAGTTTTGAATATGATTTTTGGTACATAATGTCAATGATGACTTTCAAATTCAATGATTCATCAGTCATCTCAACTGCATATTCTTGAAGTCAACTCTGGATAATTCCATAATCCAAGCTTAAATGTTTTTGTAAGTTGAAGATGGTCATGGTTTGTGCAGGCAGAGAGAGAAATCCTTACGTGACAAAGCATTTCTGGCTGCAGTGACAAAGCTTGTCCTGATATTTTTTTCTGCAGCACACCAGGGTTGATGTGGTGGCAATCCTGATTTACCTTCTTCTAAAGAAGCCATTATTTCCTAGGATCAAAGATAGAATTGTAGAAGTGTGGATTTGGAACAAGCGACCAAAAAAGAAAGAGAAAATCCAGGTGACATACTCAGAAAAACTCTTCACTGCTATGGGAACAGGGCAAAATAAACTTACTTGTCGTAAATTATGTGTCTTTCTTAAGCAACAGGTTTACCATTTGATCTAAAATATTTTCAGCCAGATGCTCCAAGAAAAAGATAGTAAGTACATGCATTTTCTCTGTTTTATAAAACATTATTGTAATAAGTACAGTGTCAGTAATTTTCTCTAACATTTTATATTAGAATTAAATATATATTAAGAGAAATAAATCCCATCAAAACAGTACAGCTTGTCATATATATGGTCTTCAAAATAACTTTTTAAGATTGCTTTTGTAATTTAAAGAATCCAAGGATTATTTATTTTGTGTCTTAATATATTGGATAATAGTAAGAATTATTATAGTCCTTTATAAATTGTTACCTTGTGTCTAGTATCTTTAAGTGTTCTGGCCCATCTAGACATATTGGCATTTTTTTTATTGAAGTAAAATACACGTAATAAATTGTTGTGTATTCCTCACCACCATCCATCTCCAGAACTTTTATCATCATCCCAAACTGAAACTCTGTACCCATTAAACAATAACACTTCATTTTCTCCTTCCCCTGGCCCTTGGAATACATTGCTGTACTGTGAATATGACTGTTTATTTATGACTATATTGACCTTATTGCACCTAGCATAGTGTCTTCAAGCTTTATCTATGTTATAGCATGTATCAAACTTTCTTTCCTTTTCAAGGCTGAATAATACTCCACCATGTATATATACCACACTGCATGCATTCATTAGCTTTTGGACATTTGGATTGTTTCTACCTTTTGGCTATTGTGAATAATGCTGCTATGAACATTGGTGTACAAATGACAGTTTGAATCTCTGCTTTCTATTCTTGTGTGTATATGTAAGATTACAGTTTAATATTTAAGTTAGCAACCTTTATTACAAAGGGAAACTTAAAACTTACAATGTGGAAAGTTGAGGTCAGAGAAATTTAGTTACTTGTTAGACTCATTGACCTATAATACGTACACCTTATTAGAAAATGAATTTTAGTGTCTGTGAAAATGGAATTCATGAATTTTACTAAATATTAAATCTACAGAAAATGCCAGTATCAGTTTTTGCCTATGGGTTAATTATATGAATATTTCCTTATTTTTAGGGTCTTAAAATATTCTGAGCAAAACGGACATACTGAATTTTGTACTCCGTTGACCTCTTATTTATAAAATGAAGACCCCCTTTGGCTGAATTTAGATTTAATGATTCAGTGCAAAGAGGTTAATGAGATGTGGAGAAAGAAGACATTTGCACACAGTGATGTGAATTGTGAAGAAAGAACATCTTCTGTAATTGTATATGATAATGACCCAGTCAATCCATTCATCCCTCAGGGAGTGCTCCTTTGTGTTATGAAATAAGATAGTGGACTTTGGGGAAACTCTTGTAAAGTGGCACTAAAGTTACATGGGAAACAAATAAGGGTCAATAATATCTTGAATGTATTTAGTTACTAACAAGTAACTGTCAGGTAGTTTCTGGAGAGCTTTATTTGCATTATTTAAAAGTTTTTTTTAAAGATTTGATTTTTATTTGACAGACAGATCACAAGTAGGCAGAGAGGCAGACAGAGAGAGGAAGCAAAGCAGGCTCCTGGCTGAGCAGAGAGCCAGATGCGGGGCTCGATCCCAGGACCCTGGGATCATGACCTGAGCCGAAGGCAGAGGCTTTAACCCACTGAGTCACCCAGGTGCCCCTTTTATTTGCATTATTATATTTAATCTTTAAAACCATTCTATGTGTTAGATGCCATTATGTTTCATTATGCAGATGATGTGAGTAATTTACCCAAGGTCACACTGTTGGTAAGGTATGGATTATGAGGCTTAGATTCCAGGACAGAATATAGAACCTGAGTTCTCATAAAGTACACTATTGGCATCAAGAGCCACTCCTGAAAAATTATAAAACAAAACAAAACAAAACTCACAAAGACTATGTTTGGGCTAGGCAATCTACACTCTCTGATTGTTGTTATCTGTGCTTGTCCCCAGAATCTGTTCAACCCCATTCAGGTTTTAGAGGTAGCATTTTTCCTTCACTATAAAGTAACTCATTTGGAAAATGTGATAGCTTTTTAAGATGTATCTTTTTAAAATTTAAAGAATTTTTAAAAGATTTTATTTGTTTATTTGAGAGAGAATACATAAGCCCACAAGCACCCATGGGTGAACAAAAGAGGGCAAGCCTGAGGGTAGGGAAGGAGGGGTGAGGGACTTGGGGGAACGGTTGAGGGAAAGGAAGTAGGTTACCCACTGAGCAGGGAGGCCCTCCTGGGATGATCACCTGAGCTGAAGGCAGATGCTTAACTGATCCATCCAAGCACCCCATACAATATATCTTCATTTTTTATCTGATTAGGTGTTTATTAGGACCTCAAAATTTTTGGTGCTTCATTTTTTTTTTTTAAAGATTTTATTTATTTATTTGTCAGAGACAGAGGGAGAGAGAGCGAGCGAGCACAGGCAGACAGAGAGGCAGGCAGAGGAAAGCAGGCTCCCTACCGAGCAAGGAGCCCGATGTGGGACTCGATCCCAGGACCCTGGGATCATGATCTGAGCTGAAGGCAGCCGCTCAACCAACTGAGCCACCCAGGCGTCCCTGGTGCTTCATTTTTATGGTCACTGCTCAATCATTAAAAAAAAAGCACTTGTTTATGTGGGGAACGGATTTTACTATACAGACTATTAAATAGAGACATTCAGATAAGTATTGTGATCATCGTTTCAAAAAGTTCTGGACTGAAATTTACAATTTCAAAGGGCACAATTTCTATTATCCTGCTGATCTGAAAGTCTTTCCCCGTGTTTTACACCTTGCATACACACACCTGGGTTGTTTTTCTGTCTCATGTTGAATTTGGTGTAGTATAGCTCTTAATTTATCTTATTTTAATTCTCTGCTATAGATTAAAGTTTTTGGAACATTCCTTAGTGATTTATTTGTTCTCACTGAATGTGTTAAAAGAAATTTAAAGTATCTCACGAATGTTGGAAGCAGATATATTTATTTTTAATAAAATACTATAATGGTTAAATATAGAATTTTGTATCATTCTGAAGCAAATCACTAGTTTTCAATAGTCTAGTGTAATCATTATGTTCATAAGCACATTTTTAATAGTCAACTTTTTATTGACTAAAATGCATTTTATATTATATCATATTATATGGCACACATATAGATTCTGGTGATACCATTGTTAAAAAGATGTGTTTACTCTTCTGGCAGATCTAACAGAGGACTGGGGAAAACACAGCTATAAACAATTGAGTGCTACAGGGCAAGGTGTTGGACCCTCATACTGGAAATTATCTCATGAATGCTCAGATGACCCCTATGCATTGTGAGTATTTGTCATTATAAAGGCAGAAATAGCTTCATAACTGTGAGTGGAGATATTTAATTATGTATGTATGTGAATAACCTGCTGGAAGTCCCAAAGATGGAAGTCCTTTAAGCAGCTGGTCTCTTCTGATATATCTTAAGGTTCAGAATTTGGTTTTCTGGAAATGTAAAAAGTCTGAGCAGTGAGTCCTGGTACTGATGCTAGGTCACCCTCTGGTCTAACTCTGGATTGAAAGATCTGGAAATCTGAAATTCTTCTACTTCCAAATCAGCTTTCCCAAACCAAACTCAATCAATTCAAAGCCTATTTCATTCAGTTTATGGTCTTTGCTAGTTCTTATCTGCCTTTTGTGTTTTCTTTTATTATCTCTTTGCTACATTTTTATTCTCACTTTGGATTGTCTAGAAGCAGAAAGAATAGAATAAGCTTTCCTTCACAAATGATGGTTTACAAATGTAGATATTATAATGGAACACATCTAAAATAATTTTGCCAAAACAAAGTTGCACATATTACATGTACAATTGGTCCTGGGTTGTATCTGGTAGGACTCATGGATAATTTGTTTTTCTCAAGTGAGAAGGAATGTCTTGTATTCCACACAGACTCGGAAAATCCAGAGCTAACAATATGAATGTAATATCTGGTGTAATCTATTCATCACTTTAGTAATCAAGTAACCTTTAACACATGCCAATTCACCCAGGTTAGTATAAAGATGGTCCAGAAGTAAATACTAGCATGTCATTTAAGATAAGGTTTTCCATGACTAGAGTTCAGAAACTCATATCTCTGGAAAGGCTATAACCTTTCCAATAAGAACATGAGTTGGGACATGATTTTCCCAGGATGACTGAACAAAATTAACTTTTTGAGATTTTTAGTGTGGGATTCTTGCTACTATACCATGATTCTGCCTAAAATCTTTATGTTGGCATTCTGAATTGAATTACAGTTAGCAATAACCAATTCTAAACCATTTGGAAAGTAGGGAAAATGTCTAGGTAGTACCCATTTACTTAAATTTGTACCATCCATTTTTCTCCTCTATAACCTCTGTTGTAATAAATGCCTATTCCATGTGTGTGTGTATGTGTGTGTGTCTGTATTTTCAAACAAAGTATACTTTCATGAATGGAAAGAATTTCGTTTTCTTTTTCTTTTTTTAAGATTCTATTTATTTTTTAGAAAGAGAGAGAGAGAGAGAAAAAAAAGAAGGGGGAGAGCACAAGCAGGAGGAGTGAGAGAGGGAGAAGCAGTTTCCCTGCTAAGCTAGGAGCTGGCTGTGGGGCTCAATCCTAGGACTCTGGGATCATGACCTGGGCTGAAGGCAGATCCTTAAACGGCTGAACCACCCAGGCATCCCAGAGAAGAATTTAATGTACTGATCTCTTCTTAGATGGTTTCTTACATGTTCAAAATTCAGCTGGATTAAATAAAGTTTAATAAATATTTAAGGGGCACTCATAGTATGTCTGGGTCTCTCACTGCAGCAGGTGACATATTTTTTGATATTTGGAGCTCATAGTGAAGTCACTCAGAAAGGCAGTTATCTAAATGTCAGGTAATCACTTCATGCTCCATGGACTAGATATTATTATGTAAACAAGGTTATTAAAGATGAGCATGTTTTCACAGTCAATGTCAGAAACCCAGAAAGCATTCAACAAAAAAAGAAATTACATACAAAATAAAAAATGAAGTATTTGTAGGCAGGATTCTGGAGAAAGCTGCTTCCTTGTTTTTCGGTAGGTCATGTCACAGGTCATGTCTACCTGCCATGAACCTCCCAGGTAGAGAACTGGTCTCCTTGTAGTTGATGCAAGAAATTTGTGGAAATGAAAACAGAAACTGCGGGTAGTGATTCTAAACTTTCATTCTCTAGAAAGTCACCCTGTGTGAGGCCCTGTGGGGCAAACGTTGTTGAGTGTGGCAATGGTTTTTGACACAAAGCATGCGATCCTCTCAAATTCATTATGGCCGTTTCATTTCCAGCCTCTGATGCCTGAGTTCAATGCCTTCCAAAGAATATATGGGAAATAGAAACAATGTGACAGAGTTTGTCCTTCTAGGGCTCACACAGGATCCTGAGGGGCAGAAAGTGCTATTTGTCCCATTCTTACTCATTTATGTTGTGACAATAGTGGGCAACCTGCTTATCATAGTAACCATTATGGCCAGCCGGTCACTGCATTCTCCCATGTACTTTTTTCTTGCTTATTTATCATTTATGGATGCCATCTATTCTACTGTCATTGCTCCCAAGATGATTGTAGATTTGCTCTATGAGAAGAAAACTATTTCCTTCCAGGCTTGTATGACTCAAATCTTTCTAGGTCACTTATTGGCTGGTGCTGAAGTCATTCTTCTGGTGGTGATGGCCTATGACCGATATGTAGCCATCTGTAAACCACTTCATTATCTAATTATCATGAATCAGAGGACATGTGTTCTTATGCTGCTGGTGGCCTGGACTGGAGGCTTTCTGCACTCTATGGTTCAGTTTCTCTTTATTTATCAGCTCCCTTTCTGTGGCCCCAATGTCATTGACAACTTCGTATGTGATATGTATCCCTTACTGAAACTTGCTTGTACCAATACCTACCTCATTGGAGTTTCTATGATAGCTAATGGAGGAGCCATTTGCACTGGTATCTTCTTCATTCTCCTAGTTTCCTATGGGGTCATATTACACTCCCTTAAGACTCATGGTTTGGATGGGAAACATAAAGCCTTCCACACCTGTGCATCCCATATAACTGTGGTCATTTTATTCTTTGTTCCCTGTATCTTCTTGTATGCAAGGCCTAATTCTACCTTTCCCATTGACAAATTCATGACTGTAGTTTTGACCTTCATAACTCCCATGCTGAACCCTGTAATCTACACCCTGAGAAATGCAGAAATAAAAAATGCCATGTGGAAACTTTGGAGTAAAAATGTGACCTCAGTTGACAGAGGGCTGTACTGCTCATGCAGAACAGGATATTCATTCTTTCACAGAATCGAGGACTGCTTCCATTATCAGTGATGACATCTTAAAAATTATATCCTTTGGGTTAGTTAGACTCTTTATTCTGAAATAGCTATATAAATTAATCTTTATCTAAATGGAGTATGTTAACTACCCTTAGAGGGCAAGATAATTGTGTAAGTTTAATCTCTGATCTATATAATCATACTGTGCTAAGGTTCTTCAGTGAGCAACAAATTTTGGTTTTACTTCAAGTTTTTGTTGGTGGAGTATGATATCTCCATGGTACATAAAAATATGACCTAATAGAAATTATTATCCTTAGTCCAAGAGGACTAATTCACATTGTTAAAAAAAAAAAAAACTAAACTAACAGTAGAAATAAATTTCCTGTCAAATTAAATAATTAGAAATTTCACAGCACATGTTCATAGCTGAGGATAGATCTATGAGAATTGAACTTTATTAGCTTTATACTGTGATGGTAGCATATGGCTGATTTTCTATATCCTAATGAAGTTTTGGGCAGAAAACTTAAATTGTTCAATGCTTGTGTGCATCTAGATCAAATGACTCTTCTGATAGTTGAAATACACATTTAGTCTTTCATATCACAGTACACTGTCAGAGTCTACCTACATTTAATTAAATTCTCTGTGTATACTTTTTTAAAATTGTAATAAATGTTAAGCATTTTGGGAATATGTTTTGTTTTACATATGAACGCCTTTCTCCTCTGTAAACTTTATGATCTGGACTTAAGTAATAAGTCAAAAGTGACTTCTCTCTTTATAGTTTCTCTATAGAAACTTTGGAGGTTGATTACTCTATTACAAAGGTCATTTTTGAAGGCCCTGACATTACACATTACCTTGCTGAGAGGTCAAGTCACAACACAGATTGGATATGAAATTGGTATTTTTTGCCCTCATCTTTCTTTCAATTTGTAATTGGATCCAGTGAGTGTATTTAGCAATATTAATGCTTCCATTTATTTAAAATGTATTGAATAAATGCCAGCTATGACGTTTTATTTATTCTTCAATGAAGGAAATAACAACTAACCTAGATATTTTAATCAGAAAGAAATCTAGTACAGTGCATTAAATACTTCAAAATGACCAGAATTGGAGGACCTACTACCTGGATACTGGTGTGAATGCAGTTGGGATCAAGGATTTACCACCAAAGTTATTATGCGGAAATGAGAAAGCTGAACTCAGAATGAAAAATGTGTGCATATACTTCTCAAAGTCCTTCCCTGTCCTGTTTAAAATATTAAACAATTTTTTTTTCAAGTTTTGCTTCTTACATTTACATCTTTAACCCATATAGAACATAAATGTTCAGGTATGGCGTGAGGTAGAAATACACATTCCTTTTAATCATAAGAATAAATTTCCCAGCACACTTATTGAAAACCATTGAATTTCCCACTACCCTGATACACCTCTACTTTTATATATAAAATATCTGTATATCTGTTCTTCTATTTCTTAGCTTTCTATGTAGTTCAATTAGTTGATACATGAATAATAATATGGTATCCAAAGTGCTGCAATGTTTCAGATACCATTGTGATATAAAAAAATCCCCCAATGTTTAGTAGCTGAAAATACCAGCAATCACTTCATCATTTCAGATGGTTTCAGTGGGCCAGGAATTTGGGAGCATTTCTGAGGGGGTAATTCTTGTTCAGGGACTGTTGTGAGGTTACAGACAGAAACTGGGTGAGCCTGAGGTTATCTGAAAAGTTTAGTTACTCATGTGACTTGTACCTAGACTTTCAAGTCTTGAACAGTGGGAAATAGAACAAGTGGTACTCCTTGAGATCATAAGGGTGGGGTCCTATAGAACTGATGTCCTTGTAAGGAGAGGAAGGGACGAGAGAGTTCTCTTTCTGAAATGTGTGCACAGAGGAGAGGCCATGTGAGGACAGTGTGAGAAGAGATGGACAGTCTACAAGCTGGGAAAAGAGGCCTCATCAGAAACTAGCCCTGTTGCTACCTTGATCTTGGACTTCCAGCCTCCAAGACTGTGGGAAAAATCAATGTCTGTTTAATCCTCCCTCTCTGTAGTATTTTGTTATGTCAGCCCAAGCAGACTTTGATGATGATGATCAATAATTTAGATTTGGTGAATAAAGGCCTGAGTTGAATCACCACAATTCAGTTATAAAGGTCATGACTCCTCATCAAATCACCATATGTGAATAATACTTAAAGCTTAAATTTTTTGAATGAAGGAATCAATAGGTATCCTCGAATAGTCTGTGATAGCACCACAAATAGGGATGTATATCTTCCTCTTTACCTTTTTCTAAGGCATCTGAGATCATTTTGCCAGGGTAACTGTGCTCTGGAAAGAGAAATAGTCAAACATTTCTGGCGATGACTGGAAATATGTTGCAAACTAGTGCTCATTTCTGTGGTCCAGTAGTCTGAAAGCAGACCAAAGGTGAAAGAAGGAGCAAAAGCTATCATAATGGGGCAGTTCCACATACATTGTTAGACTTCCATGTGTTCTACAGGAATACATTTCTGTTTTGGGTCCCTGGTCACTGGAGTATAGTTTCATGGAATGAAGGAAGAACTCAATAGAAGTATTTAAAACTAATCTTTCATTCTGAAATATTAAGCAAAAAGTAGTACCATATTTTTGGCTGCAAAAGAGATTTGATAGATGCAGAGAGTGAGTCCTACCACTTTCCCACTTAATTTACTTGTTTGGTTTGGGAACAAAATGGAGAGACAGGCTCAATCTGTATGGAAAATGGAAGCTTAAAATAAAATATGATATCATTAATATTTACATTTTGTGATTTGCCTTTGTATGAGAAAAATCCTGTAGAGTCAAAAGGATGTATTTGGTTATGATCTCTCAACATCCTCATTTCCTTAGACAGGTCTCCCTTGGAAAACAAGGAGGCTCACTGAAGTAATTATATAGACCAATTAGGCAAGCAAAACAATGTTTTTTGTTTGGATTACTCTGCTAAAAGTGATAATATCAGCTATTCCATGCAAGAAAAATAAGTTAGGATTTAAGAAACCTAAATTTGTATTCTTAATTTGTCTCAGATTCTTCATATGAAAAATTTTTTAAAAAGTGAATTAGGTACTCTTCAGTAACTCATTCAATTTCCATTGCCTTAAATTATTGATTGATTCATCAAGTTCTGGCTTCCATGTACTTGAATTTTCAGAAAACTCTCATAATATGATATGAAATCCAAGATTAGTATTCTTCTTCTTCTTCTTCTTCTTTTTTTAAAAGATTTTATTTATTCATTTGACAGACAGAGATCATAAGCAGGCAAGGAGGCAGGTAGAGAGAGGAAGGGAAGCAGGTTCCCCGCTGAGCAGAGAGCCTGATTTGGGGCTCGATTCCAGGACCCTGAGACCATGATCTGAGCCGAAGGCAGAGGCTTTAACCCACTGAGCCATCCAGGGCCCTATTATTCTTTTTATAGTCAAATATGTTACAACACTTTTCAGGGATTTTTTATTTTGGAGATTTTTTAAATTAGGTAGATAACATTGTGGAACTGAAACAATAGAAATTGACTTTTGGTTCTATCGCTTACTAGTTACACTATCCCGGAAAAGTGAAATAAATCATTCTAAGCCTCAGTTTTTCTATCTATGAGTTGGAAATAATGCATTCATCTTCTAGGGTTATACTGAATTAACTATGAAAGGGCTGTAAATAGTAACTGCTTGATATATGATACTACCTCTTGCTGGTGAATTTAGGGCAAATTAGAAGTGGACAGGGAGAGTAATATGTTATTAACTGACTTGACAAAGTAAATAATTAATAGTGATTCTAAATTCTCCAGAGGGAAAAAAGTAAATTCTCCAGAGAGAAAATACGGGAAGTTCTGAGAGGAAGAAGTTGATGCATTTCAAATTCCCAAGTGTTTCTTGAGTTTCGTGGTTAATATCTCCACAACTTAGAATGAGAATCAGTCTTCTTAAAGCCTTTGTTGAAAGATGGATGTTAACTAATGTTAACTAAGGATCCTGCTATGTGCCTTGGTGAGTGTTCCTATAGGAAGTAATGTGGGGCCAAGGTCAAGATCAGGACTTGAGGCCAGACAGACTTGAATTATACCTTTAGGTCTGTTTCTAACTATATGTCCTGGGATACAAGGCTTTCCTTCTTCATGTTTCAGTTTTCCTATCTGTATAATAGAAGGAGAAACCTTTCAACCACATATAACTCTTTCTAAACAATATTAAAGGAGATAATTTACATTTTGCATGATGTCTAGCATATATAAACAGTCAATACTAATTTTTGATTATTACTTATAATAAAATGGCTAACCTTCACACAGAACTTTATAATTACCAAATAATTCCCATCTCTTAAGAGGAGAGTAAACTTACTTTCCTTAGTCCTTAATCATCTCAGAACTTTAATATTTCTGACACCAAAAGAAATAAGAAGAGAGATGAGAAAGAGCTATTGGGACATTTGAAATGGTAATAAAATTTCTTTAAAAGGTATATTCTCTAAAATTATAATATTATAGAAAAATATAAATTACAGATAGGTTAAAAAAGTAAAAATGTTATAGTTTCAGCATTACAATAAACCTATAAAAATAATACTGGTTTGCTCTATTTACTTTCTGCATTTTTTCACACATAATTTTAAATACTTGTACCTATACTTTCCCAAGAAATTCTAACATTTAACAATAAGGTAACAGCATATTTCTTTGAGTTGAAAGATTTGGAGATGTATTTCTTCCATTCCTGAAGGCAAAAAGGAGTGCTTTATTTAGATGCACTGAAATGATTTTTAGCTTTTATTCCTTGATGGTGTAGTAGACCTTTCCTTCCTCGACTCCTATGCCCTTTGATTCTTAATGAAGGAGAAAACTGCTGGGAGAGGTACTCTTGGTTGTTCCATATGTGTTACTCTATAAGAGAGGCTGGTGAAAACATCATGGCTATTGGTTGAAGATGTGGCTTCTGATAATTGAAAGCAATCGAAGCAAAGGATTTCTTTCCAAGAGTTAAGATGCTCCTCTTTGATAAAATATAGGAAATGACCGGAACCATTGCTTTCAAATTTTTAATCTTTTTACACAACAAATAGTACTCCCTTCCTTCCTGAAGTGATAAGACACTGAAGCAGTTCTTTCAAGATTAGGGGTTTCGAATTCTATTTTCTACTTTAGGCATTCACTTAATCTTCAGTACAAAATGTTGAAATGTCTAACTCAGTGTTCTAGTCTCAAAGACATGATCCATGCTTCATCTTCCATTCATTCACATTTGGTATTTGGCCTCTGCATATTTTGAAGTGCATGCCTCTGACACACTTAACATTTTCTCTCTTTTTTATTAGAATGTTGATTGTACCTCTGGTAGAGGAGGAGCTTTTTCAAATCAGGCTCCTGTCTTTGCATTCCCCCCCTGGAGACAGCCTTCCTGCCACTTACACATATTGAAGGTGTAATAAATGGTTACTGAATTAACATGTGAATCAGTGAAACTCTGGGCACTAGGCAATGAATCAAAGGATGAATGAATGAGTAATGGATTTTGAGAAATAAAGGAATGATTTTATAAGTGCAACAAGTGGATTTTATCTTGTGACATTACCACAGCTATATCTTATTTGATAGCTTCTCTATTAATTCCCCATAATGTTTAGATTTTATAATTGCAGGGGTAAGCCAGAGACCCAAACAACCCTGTTTGCAAGAGATAAAGCATTGGGTTTTTTTAAGGACTGGATTCTCTCTGGCTTACACAGACTTACACAGAAAAAAAAAAAAATCCTTCTTTAACTTATCTCATCTATAGTGATAATACCTGTTAATAGATCTTCATTTTTCACCCTGGAGGCTAAAAAAGGGGGCTGGTTAGAGTCTCCCAGAATAGCCTTCCTAGCTTCCACATTATCACCTGCAGTGTTGATAGACACAGATTAGTTGTCTTCCCATTCCCCAGTCTTCTTGGTAGCTATTCTTCTGCTAGATTACTCTCACTAGTCCTTTTTCAGAAGGGACTGAAGCAGTACTCTCTTGGACTCTAAAGGGGGGAATATTATTTATTAGCTGAATATTCATCTCTGTAGGTTAAAAGATGACTCTAGGGAAACAAAATCTGGAGACATGAAAACAGCATGGAGAGCAGTGAACAAGTAGAGATCATTTTTGTGGGGGAGGGAGGGTGCTGAGCAAAAAAGGGAAAAAAATGACTTTGAAGGGGAGAGTATCAGAGAATGACAACACTTGCAGGAAATTTATTTCTTTTTGTTGGAATATTATATTTGGCACTCATTTTCAAACTGTAATCTTATAACAAAAACTGTCTTTGTCTATTTAATGTCAAGACTGATTAATAAATCTAATGTGTATGGAGTCAGTGTGTCTATGTGTAAAGTCATTTACAAGCAGCCACTTTGGTAAAGCAGAGAAGAAGATTCATGCTACATAGTTAAGAACCATGAAGATAAATGATAGATACATATTCTCATTTTTTTAAGCAATTCACTGCACAGTGAATTTCATAGAAAGAATACTATATAATAGCCATGGTCAAATGTCAACCTTTGTACCTACTTTGTGCAATTACAGAACTAGTCACCCTTCTGTTCTGACAGATATCCTTTGAGCCAAGTATCTTCATTTTCCAGTAAATCGTGAAGAGTTCCAGAAGTTAAATGCAAATTATAGAATTATCTTTGCTGTTTATTCCAGTGTAAGGCCAGGGTCACAACCTACTGAATTACACTGAACAGCTTCCTTACCTTTTGTAAGTCTTCATTATTTCATCTGTTACATAAGGATGATAGCAGGGTCTGACTTCAGTGTTGATGTAAAGAGTAAATATGTCTGGCACTTGTAAACACTTAGGCAGATGTTGGCTGTGTTAGTGGTCACATCTAGACACGAAATGGTCTCCATACATGACAGCACTGTCTTTAGGTGAAGTTGTCCAAAAAACTTAAGAGTAATTTTTACTCTTTTCTCTCTTTATGTCTCTTCTCTAGAAGTCTTTTTATCTCTCCTAAATATAATGGTTGCTCTTCTCTTATCCAAAGGCAAGATAATTTTTAAAAACGTGAAACCATGACTCTCAAAGAAATATAAAATGAACACATACCAAAGGTTTTATTTAGTTCATTCATTAATGAGGAAACTGGTATGATTATACTCAGCCTAAAGGAAATTCCAAAATAGCACCCTTACATTATTCAGTCAGGGATGTGTAAATAATTTACAAATAAATGCAAAACTGGCTTGATCTGTAATGACCAGGGAAATCAATCAACATCCCACCCAGTAGCCTTTGCATTTCTTTGGACCAGAGTTGTTAGCATTATTATCAGTTTTATAAATTTAAGGAGTTGTTGAATAGCTCGAGATATCAAAAGGCATAAATCCGATAGAATCATATAATCCCAAAGAGAGTGTCATAGATAACACGTAGACTTCAACTGAAAATGTCCAGTAATCTTTAGGTTACATTTCTTTCTTACACAATATTTTTTTCTGACAAAAGTAAACCTTACTTAGTTTCTGTACATCAAAAGAAGTACAGATGTTTTATAAATAAAATAAATTTATATAAAAGGAAAACTCTTTCTTTCTTTACAAAGGAAACAACACAAATTTTCTGCATCCATTGGCGCCCTGAAACAGCATACTTAAAATGAGAGATTTGGAAGAGCTTAATTATGTTTACTTACCAGGGTGTAGGTGGGACTATGGGAAACCAGTAAGGGGTGATAAAGCCATTATCACAGTTAGACCTGAGAGAGCAAGGGGAGAGAGTGATTACAGGAAACCAGTGTTCCAAGTGTTCTGTCTCATTTATCACTCACTGGTTGCCAGTAAGTGATAAAGGAGGGAACCAGGACAGTAAATACCCCGAAATCCTTTTCTTCCCACCTGCCTTACATTCAGCTGGTACCACCTGTTGGTAAGAAGTAAGAGAAATCTGGTAAAAGGGGACCAGGGAAAGCAGCCTCCCAGGGTGTATACATTGAGAACAGATCTGAAGCGGTAGAAAGAATACATCTAGTACCTGTTCCAACTGTGTATTCCACTTTTTCTCCCATGTAAGAGAGTAAACACTTTGATTTGGGGAGTTAGGAGGAAAAAAGAAAACACAGGAAAAATAAGTAAGGAGTCTTCCAACTGATTTATTTACATAACACTTGTTGAATACCACTATGGGTCAGACACTGACTGAACCAAGTGCTGGGGATAAAGAGGTGAACAAGACAGGTACAGATCTACTCTGCCACTTACTTGAAGGGTTTTTAAATGAGAGAAAAAAAAAAGGTGAATTGCACTTAACCTGTATATTAATCAACAATTGTACAAATAGTTTTTTAAAAAATATTTAATGAACAGTTCTTAACATTTCTTATTAGCTGAGAAACAATCAGGCTAATTATATGGTGAGTTAGTTCCCTGTATCTGGATGTCCTCTAGCACAGCCTCAGTGATGGTTCATCAGCTGATGAACCTTGTAAGAAGCTGAGTTAGTTCAAAAATTCACTTTTTTTATAAAATAGAAAAAGGATGTTTCTTTTCTTGGTACACCCTGAAAAAATAGCTTATACTACTAAAAATGTTTTGGTCTTGTCTAAAAATCCAAAATATAAAGTTCTCATCATTTGAAATTGGAGATCTTGTCTTTTCAGGTTAATTCTGCACTCCAGAATCTATCATCAGGATTGAAATGAAAGAAGACAGGATGAATGTGACCGAATTCATTCTAATGGGACTTACCCAGGATCGTCCAATGCAGAGAATTCTATTTCTGGTGTTACTTATCACCTACACTGTCACTGTAACAGGCAACCTACTCATTGTGGTTACTATCATTGGCAGTCAGGCTTTGGACTCCCCAATGTATTTCTTCCTGGCCTTCTTGTCTTTGATAGATGCATGCTATTCCTCTGCCATCATCCCTAAAATGCTAGCGATCTGCTCTTTGATTCAAAATCTGTTTCCTTCAGTGGCTGCATGACACAGCTCTTTATATAACATTTCTTAGGAACTTCAGAGATTGTCCTCCTTGTGGTCATGGCATATGACCACTATGTGGCCATCTGTAGACCTCTGCACTATGTGTCCATCATGAACCACCACACATACTGCCTCCTCGTAGGTCTGTGTTGGGCAGTAGGTTTTCTCCACTCCATCGGATAGATTCTGGTTACTTTCTGGCTCCCATTCTGTGGTCCCAATATCATGGATCACTTCATGTGTGACATTTTCCCCCTGATACAACTTGCCTGCACTGACACTTTCCTTGTTGGTCTCTTGGTGGCTGTCAATGGTGGAGTAATCTCTGTGATCACCTTTGTGATGTTACTGGTATCCTATGTGGTCATCCTGTGCTCCTTGAAGACTTACAGCTCTGCAGGGAGGAAAAAGGCCCTCTCTACCTGTGGCTCCCACATCAAGTAGTATCCTGTTCTTCGTGCCCTGTATTTTTATGTATCTGCGACCAGTAGCTACTTTTCCCATGGATAAAGCCATAGCCGTATTCTATACTCTTGTTACTCCCATGTTAAACCTGTCATCTACACAGTCAGGAATACAGAGGTAAAAAATGCCATTAGAATGTTATTAAACAAGAATGCAATTACAGATGATAAGTGACCCAATACAAAGATTTTATTTCTACCCTGATCTTTACATTTTTTATAGTACTTTAAAACACTTTCCATACCTCCCATGTGAGACAACCCCTCTGCAAGGTAGGTATTATTATGATTATTGCTGTTTTACAGATGAAGGAAAAGGAAATTCAAAAACACTGAATAAGTAGCCCAATGTCAGAGCTAGTGTGTGGATCTGCTTTTTTCTAAATCCAAATCTGATGATCTCTCAACCATTTCAAAGACTATTAGGGAGAAGACAAGCAGTAATTCATCAGAACCGTTCTTGTTTTATAACAAACTTAAAACATTCCCTCTAGCTACAGAGTTGTATAATAGCTTGTGTATATAAGCAGTTGGTACTCAGAAAGCTGTTCTGGGGGCGCCTGGGTGGCTCAGTGGGTTGAGGCCTCTGCCTTCGGCTCAGGTCATGATCTCAGTGTTCCAGGATCGAGCCCCACATCGGGCTCTCTGCTCCGCGGGGAGCCTGCTTCCTCTCCTCTCTCTGCCTGCCTCTCTGCCCACTTGTGATCTCTGCCGGTCATATAACTAAATAAAATCTTTAAAAAAAAAAAAAAAAAAAAAAAAAAAAGAAAGCTGTTCTGCCTACTGGCATATGGGACAGTGTGGAGTATAATTTAGAAAGAGGATACTTGCCAAGACACTTTTGGCCCACAGTTGATATACCTAATGTTAAAAGTTATTTTGGGGTTTCCTGTTCTGTTGAGTAAAAGTTGTCAGGAATCATAAAAATTAATGGTATTTAAAATGACGTGAAAATGTTTAAGCGTTTTCACATGGTCACCCCTTATAAAATTGAATTTCTATTGTTTTTACTTTACAGAAAAAAGTGGAAAATCAGAAGGTTTAAATAAGTAGATTCTAGAACATATCAGTCAACCTTGAGCCCAAATATTCTTACTCCCCATCCTTTGATCTTTTCACTATATAGGGGGCTTGGACCAGTATTAGATTATGATTTGTACTATAAAAATAATTTTTAGTATATGCTATAGGTTATGACACTTTATCAGAGTAATAATTATTAGTAAAATCAAATGCAAGTGTTTCTCAAAACATACAATAGAATATATTTTAGAAACTTTTACTACTAAAAAGCTGGCTTTACTTTTAGTTTCTTGAGACTGGAATCGTCTCTGGAAACTGCTTTAGGAGGTCATTTATAAGGGATACGGAAAAAAAAAGAATCATTACACTTGAAGGAAAAAACTATTTTTTAGCAAAACAACTTATATGATTTTGTTGGCTCTTTTTAAAAACGACATATCAGATAAAGGACTAGTGTCCAGAATCTATAAAGAACTTAGCAAACTCAATGTGCGAAAGGAATCCATCAAAATCCTTGAGGAGAACACAGGCAGCAACCTCTTCGACCTCTGCCGCAGCAACATCTTCCTAGGAACAACGCAAAAGGCAAGGGAAGCAAGGGAAAAAATGAACTATTGGGATTTCATCAAGATCAAAAGCTTTTGCACAGCAAAGGAAACAGTTAACAAAATCAAAAGACAACTGACAGAATGGAGAAGATATTTGCAAATGACATATCAGATAAAGGACTAGTGTCCAGAATCTATAAAGAACTTAGCAAACTCAACACCCAAAGAACAAATAATCCAATCAAGAAATGGGCAGAGGACATGAACAGACATTTCTGCAAAGAAGACATCCAGATGGCCAACAGACACATGAAAAAGTGCTCCATATCACTCGGCATCAGGGAAATACAAATCAAAACCACAATGAGATATCACCTCACACCAGTCAGAATGGCTAAAATCAACAAGTCAGGAAATGACAGATGCTGGCGAGGATGTGGAGAAAGGGGAACCCTCCTACACTGTTGGTGGGAATGCAAGCTGGTGCAGCCACTCTGGAAAACAGCATGGAGGTTCCTCAGAATGTTGAAAATAGAACTGCCCTATGACCCAGCAATTGCACTATTGGGTATTTACCCTAAAGATACAAATGTAGTGATCCAAAGGGGCACGTGCACCCAAATGTTTATAGCAGCAATGTCCACAATAGCCAAACTATGGAAAGAACCTAGATGTCCATCAACAGATGAATGGATCAAGAAGATGTGGTATATATACACAATGGAATACTATGCAGCCATCAAAAGAAATGAAATCTTGCCATTTGCGACAACATGGATGGAACTAGAGCGTATCATGCTTAGCGAAATAAGTCAAGCAGAGAAAGACAACTATCATATGATCTCCCTGATATGAGGAAGTGGTGATGCCACATGGAGGCTTAAGTGGGTAGGAGAAGAATAAATGAAACAAGATGGGATTGGGAGGGAGACAAACCATAAGTGACTCTTAATCTCACAAAACAAACTGAGGGTTGCTGGGGGGAGGGGGTTTGGGAGAAGGGGGTGGGATTATGGACATTGGGGAGGGTATGTGCTTTGGTGAGTGCTGTGAAGTGTGTAAACCTGGTGATTCACAGACCTGTACCCCTGGGGATAAAAATATATGTTTATAAAAAATAAAAAGTTAAAAAAAAAAAAAAAAAGAAATGGGCAGAGGACATGAGCAGACTTTTCTGCAAAGAAGACATCCAGATGGCCAACAGACACATGAAAAAGTGCTCCATATCACTCGGCATCAGAGAAATACAAATCAAAACCACAATGTGATATCACCTCACACCAGTCAGAATGGCTAAAATCAACAAGTCAGGAAATGACAGATGCTGGCGAGGATGCGGAGAAAGGGGAACCCTCCTACACTGTTGGTGGGAATGCAAGCTGGTGCAGCCACTCTGGAAAACAGCATGGAGGTTCCTCAAAATGTTGAAAATAGAACTGCCCTATGACCCAGCAATTGCACTACTGGGTATTTACCCTAAAGATACAAACGTAGTGATCCAAAGGGGCACATGCACCCGAATGTTTATAGCAGCAATGTCCACAATAGCCAAACTATGGAAAGAACCTAGATGTCCATCAACAGATGAATGGATCAAGAAGATGTGGTATATATACACAATGGAATACTATGCAGCCATCAAAAGAAATGAAATCTTGCCATTTGCGACAACATGGATGGAACTAGAGCGTATCATGCTTAGCGAAATAAGTCAAGCAGAGAAAGACAACTATCATATGATCTCCCTGATATGAGGAAGTGGTGATGCAACATGGGGGCTTAAGTGGGTAGGAGAAGAATAAATGAAAGAATCTGGGATTGGGAGGGAGACAAACCATAAGTGACTCTTAATCTCACAAAACAAACTGAGGGTTGCTGGAGGGAGGGGGTTTGGGAGAAGGGGGTGGGATTATGGACATTGGGGAGGGTATGTGCTTGGGTGAGTGCTGTGAAGTGTGTAAACCTGGTGATTCACAGACCTGTACCCCTAGGGATAAAAATATATGTTTATAAAAAATAAAAAATTAATTAAAAAAATAAATAAAAATAAAGTCTGTTAAAAAAAAGTCTGTACCTAAATTCAAATGTATATGCATGTCATAAATGTGCTAATAGCTTCTTCTTTTCTTAAAGAAGATTTTATTTATTTATTTTAGAACTGAGATAGAAAGTGTGAGCACGGGGAGGGGCAGAGGCAGAAAGAGAATCTCAAGGACACTCCACACTGAGCACGGAGCCCAATGCTGGACTCAGTCTAATGATGCTAAGATCATGACCTGAGCACAAATCAAGAGTTGGAACTTCAAAAAACTGAGCCACCCTGGTGCCCCAGTAATTTTTTTATTTGACAGAAAGGTCCAGGCTCCTACCTCACATGGATACCACATGTTTTATTAAGAACATCAGTTGATTGCATGATGTGAAAATATTTAACAAGCATATTATGGTTAAGAAAATGTAGAGCAAAAACCTTATCTTCAGGATGAGGAGACATGATATTATTTCTCACTATGCCATCATCCTTTTCTGTGACACAAAACAGCTCTCCCTATTTCTACCAGTAGTTTACTTAGGTAATTCAGAAGCTGTTTCCAAGTTCTGTGATTCTTCTAATGCCAATATTTTTATTATTATAAATGCTGTTATTTTGCTTCTACTTCAGTTAGAAGAAGTAAAATTGGAAAGGTTATGAGAACACATCTCATCTCATGTAATTTTTCCATTACTCATAAACAACTTAGATGTCCTTCTGGGCTGAAAGGGTCTGTGGATTGGTCTAAGACAGTATGAGTCCTGCTCTTTGAGAACATGTCCTTCTCCCTACTGAAATGTATAAAGCTGCCCACAAAAAGAACACTTTGGCAGGTATCTGATTTTTATGAAACTAGTCCCCAAACCCATCAAACATCACATCATACCTCATCTAGTTTCTGACCAGCTATGATGTGATCTATATTTAATTTCTTTTTCATTCTGGTTTACCCTTCTAGGTTGAAGCTCTGTGATGCTATTTCTCAAGGGTTACCAACCAGTCTGTCTTTGGATTTATATTCTGGAAATAGACTTTCTTGGGATAGCTCCAGTAACTTATCTTTTGAATAATTATCTTCATTGCCAAGTCTCAGTGATTTAGATTGACCTTCATTTTATGCTACTTTCATCATTGAGGGGGGTAGACTAGACAGATGTAGAGGTTCTAATGCAATTAACGACCACTGTAGCTAAGTTGAGGCTGGATGACCACTTAATGGACAATGTGAATGGATTGCAATCTTTCCTGATGTTGAGTATGATGTCTGCTTAAATACATGCTAATTCTCTGATCTGGCTCTGGCTTTCATTCAAGAGCTGAAAGACAAGTTCAAGACATTTTCACAGATGATACTTCAGTAAAATGTGTATTCTGTACAGCTTTTAAGTTTCCATCCTCATTCAAGCTTTCTTTGGCGTCTGCCATCACAAATATTATCATAGCATTGTAATACTCAAGTGTCTAATGAACCTGGGTTTAGTTGGTCTCAGTTATTGTAAACTGTTCTCCTCATGATACGTGTTGCTCACAGTGACCACCTTCTCTTGAGCCAATCCAGATTTATTTACAATTTCTTTTTCTTTTAATAAAGGAAACATATTTGAACAAGGGTGAATGTGGTTCTATATAGGAATATTTCTGAATTGAATTGAATTAAATTTGTTTAAAAATCATTCTAAAAATTAATATTTATTTCTCTTAGTATATAATTGTATTATAAATCACAGTTGATGACAGCATAAACGTGTAATGACACTTTAGTTGTAAAACAATAATTTAGGAATTAGGATCCTGAGCGAAGATTGAGAGGCCCGGCTTTTTCTTTTGCCTTGGTGAATAGCATTCTCAGTTCCTGTCTTATAATTCCTTGTTATGAACTGTGAATTCAGATGCATATTTCTCTTCCCTTTCATAGGTATATCAGAGATTAAGTTTAAGTGGCTGAAATAAATGCATTTTATCATCTGTGACTTGATTCATAGAATGGAATTATTTTCATTATTATGTTAATCTAATTTCAGAATTGGCCCAAGTAACAACTGCTTTGAAGAAGTAAGCTTTAGCTGGTTTGAAGTGTCAGTATTATAATGGGGTTCATAAATATCACTTAATTTATATCTTTAAATAATATTTAAAAATTATTACCAGGAATGATAGATCAGTCAAAAAACACAAAATATTATAATGAAAATTTAAAAGGTAAGATTCTTATCCTCCTAAGTGTTTAATTTATACAATACCAAATATAAAGTCTCTTTATTAAACTCATCTTTATCAAGCATATAAATTCATAAGTGGTTGAGTTTGTTTTTTGCTCTTGTTATGGAGTTTTGTTTTCATACAGACTAAAGGAAAAGAATTAAAAATTAAAGATGAATACTATAAAACTTCTCTCATGTTCAGTTAAGTTTCATGAAATAATTGCGTTGTTGGTAAGATCGAGTAGTAACGGTGACATATCCCTGAGGTCCAATTAGCCACAGCTAATAAACTTCGCAGAATGCACCTACAAACAGGGTATGTAGTCGTGCCTGTGAGGCTCAAGAGAAAAGTGCCGTTTATAAATCAACAAAGACACTTACCGAGCTGGGTGAGTTAGTATTTTCAATCTTACAACCTAACTTATTTCTTGGTGAACTAACAGCTGCCGGGGATCCTGGCCATGAAGCTGTGCTAAACAAGTCTGTAGGTGAGATAATTTTTTCCCCAGAAATTTATATAATTATAGGATCTCAGGTTTAAATGCATCTAACATATCATATAATCATGTCTCACATTCCATGGAACTGAGTGTTAAATCTCTTCAGGAGGTCAGGCATCACAATAGAAACAAGTACATCCCACCAATTTAGAAGTGAAAACATTTTTGGGGTCTTTTTTCTTACTAATATATACATTTTTATATATTTCAATTAATTAGAATCAGGTTATATTTTCAAATTTGTTCCAAACTTTTGCCCACCTATTTTTACACTTAATACTTTTCCTTAGGCATTGTACAATTTTTAAAAACATCTTTCTTATAAACAACACATTATTCAAAGAGGTGCACTATATTTTACTTATCTGCTTCTCTAATGTTGGACATCATATGCAGTTTCTAGTTTTCCACGGCACATAATAATTTTGTTGAACAGATTTCTACATAATGATTTTTCTCTTTTAAAAGTATTTTTCTTTGGGTTTCATTCTTAGAAAGAATATGTTGAAACAAAAAGGACCATATAATTTCTATTTCTTCACAGCTATTTCTAAATCTCTCATTAACTGTATTTTTCTGAGTTTATGTCCACTATACTATTTTATGATCTGTTGAGAGAGTGCACCTCAGAATAAGGGAATGCAATGAAGCTTCTGCACTTGGTTTTCACACATGAGTAAAATTTTCATTTTGGATAATTAAAAAATAATCTTCTTTGTCCACTTATCTTTGCAAGGAAAGGAAATATTTTCTTAAAAAATACATTTCATTATATTTACATTTTCTCCTCTGTTTTCTTTGGGAACTATACATCTTTAAATTTCCTCATTGTATTAGTATTGCAATATCCTGCAACCAAGAATGATGGTTGATGGACGTTATGGGAGGATGGGAAAAGAAGCCATGAGAAGGCACATAGAAGATATGTAAAGGAGTGGAGGGATCTCATGAATGATAGCTCTGCTGCCGTTTGGTGATAACGTGTTGGGGAGGGATTACCAAAGGCATTTAAACTGGGACACTTTTTATGACCTTCTCTGGACAAACATACATTTATATACATGGAAGTGCCAATAAATGTTTGTTGAATGAGTGAACATTTAATGGACACTTACAGTAAATAGTAGATATTACGTATTTGTGTGTGCGTTTGTATATATGTATGTATATAGATGGTATGTGATCTATCTTACCTAACAGAACATTTCTTTCTGTTCTCTGATTAAATTTCTATTTTCAAAACTTTTAAATAAGGGTTTCCTTTGCTTGATAGAGCATCATGTAATGAACACCCATCTAGGAGTTTTTATCCTGTTCTACTGAAGCTGCCCATTTACTGAATGTTAAATTGTATGTGGAACAGCATGTTGAAGAATAAAAAATATTAACTAACAAACACTGTAATAATCTTGAAAGTAAAATGACCCGGGAACATATTCTTTCTTAGAAGCAAGTTGTATTTTCATACTCACTTTATAAATTTTGTCAGAAACTATTAAGCTAGAATACAACTTTTTTCTTCAGAAGTCTATTTATGTGTCATAAAGTAAAGAGTAAGAAGAGAGTGGGAGGACAAGAGAGCTTGGATATCTATGTTTATGGGATGGGGAAGTGAGTGCATTCTTACCCGTGGAGATACAGGAATGTGGTAATTCACCAAGCATTTATTCATTACCTAACAGGGACCAGACACTGTAGACATTTTGTCTGACACTGTAGTAGGCACAGTGAAGAAACACAGGAACACTATATATGTTATGGTAGTTCCAGGGAAAACATGTCACCAATGGCTTGTGCATCTTCCATTTTAAATCATCTGCTTATGATTGATACTTATGACCATGTCTTTCTTTCCACATGTGAGGGTTCGAATGTAAATTTCCTTGAAGAGGGAATAGCTCATACTTTACAAAATACATGTGAGAGTTAACAATTTGTAAGCTCACAGACACAGAGGACAGCTCAGAAGCATGGGACACTGACATGACTTAGCAAAGTCATGGAGAGTGGGAACCAGGAAAATCCCAATGTCATGTTTATAGCCCAGTGTTTTTTCAGTTAAATTTACTCATCCCAGGTTGTGCTATGGGTGTTTACAGGTCACAAGTATGAGGTATCTGAGGAGACGGAATGCATTGTAGAGAAAGTAAGAAAGAATTGAAACAAATGTTGATGCAAAGAGTGCCCAGAGCATGCTCTACAGTTAGTCACTGTTTTTGTACTATGAAATCTGACTACAATCCTTTCAGGGATAATAGGTGTCTCTCTTTATCCCTTTGTAGGGAATTCAGGCCCCAGGAAGGTGTTTCTTCCTGAATGGATCACCTCACACCTCCCAACAATGTGACTGGATTTATTCTCTTGGGACTCACGCAGAATCCACACTTGCAGAAAATACTCTTTGTGCTCTTTTTGTTCATTTTTCTATTTACTGTGCTGGCCAATCTTCTCATTGTTATTACCATCTCCCTCAGCCCCACACTTTCGGCTCCCATGTATTTCTTTCTCATATACTTGTCCTTTATAGATGCATCCTACACCTCTGTGACCACCCCCAAAATGATCATCGACCTGCTGTACCAGAGGAGAACCATCTCCTTGGGTGGCTGCCTGACTCAGCTCTTCATGGAACACTTTCTGGGAGGATCAGAGATTATCCTCCTCATTGTCATGGCCTATGATCGCTATGTAGCTATCTGCAAGCCCCTGCACTACAAGACCATCATGCGACCGGGGCTCTGCCACCTCCTGGTGGTGGTGGCGTGGATAGGGGGTATCCTGCATGCCACTGTGCAGATCCTTTTCATGGTCAAATTGCCCTTCTGTGGTCCCAATGTGATTGACCACTTCATGTGTGATCTCTTCCCTCTGCTGAAACTTGCCTGCAGTGACACCTACATGCTGGGAATGGTGGTGGCAGCCAATAGTGGGGCCATGTGCTTGCTCATTTTTTCCATGCTACTCCTCTCCTACATAGTCATCCTGAGCTCCCTGAAATCCCATGGCTCCGAAGGTCGGCACAAAGCCCTCTCAACATGTGGCTCCCACTTTACTGTAGTTGTGCTCTTTTTTGTGCCTTGCATATTCACCTACATGCGTCCTGTAGTCACCTACCCTATGGACAAGTTGGTGACTGTGTTCTTTGCAATCCTCACTCCCATGTTGAATCCTATCATTTACACAGTGAGAAACACAGAAGTGAAAAATGCCATGAGGAGTCTGTTGAAGAGGAGGATAACTTAGTCTGTTCCTAATGCCAAGGAAGGGATGGTTTATTTAATAGGGAGGATTCTATCTGTTGTACAGTGTGAAAGAGAATAAAAGATTTTGCAGATCAATAGTGTAAAAAAAAAATTCCTATATTCTAACACTGATGAAGCACTTAACAGTGGCTAGGCCTTTTGATAGGTGCTTTTGATAGCTTTTAATGTACTTTATCAAAGCCACAGTGTTCACAGATTCAAAAAAAGAATAGAAAGAACAACTATAAATCCCTAGTTTGTTTATTCTAGAGTATTTTTTTTCTCCAAGTCTTATGTTACTTTACTAAATTTTTCACATTTGTTACTTGACTGAAATTTTTTATTCCATGCGATTTCTTTTTTTCTTGACCTATGGTTAAGTCAACAAGAGAATAGAAATTCTTAGGTAGATATATCAGAGGGAGCAGTTGGGGAATAAAAGAATGACTCCTGATTTTTTTTTAGCCTGATGAATGTACCAAAGCAAAGAGGACACCAATGAAAGGAATAGACTAATTCACAACCTCTTTCTGTTTGTTTTGTTTTAATTTTTGGCACAAAAAATAAACTAGAAATATTGAAATTATTCTCAATTTGGTCTTTTTATTTTTAAATGTTCTCATAAGTCACAGTTTTTATCGTTTTTGTTTTGTTTGTTTGTTTTTTTACTGTAAAGGAAACCTTTTCTTTTTCCTTACCAAGACTTGAACCATTTGAAGCAACAACAGTAAACATTGTTTTATTTAACCTCAACAAAAGGGCATATGGTTAAGTTTTAAAAGTTTTGCTCTGGAGGTTTGATACCTACATATATGTTACATAAACATGTTATTATTTGTCAGGCATATACACCTCAGGTGATTTATCCATGTGGAAAGCTGATAATTCCAATATTACTGTCCTCATTTACAGAGAAACAAATAGGTAACAAGAGAGGCTTACTAAGTCACTTGCCTCAGGTCAAACGTATACGATTTACAGGTATAAAATTCAAGTCCAGCATTGGGGAGGGTATGTGCTTCGGTGAGTGCTGTGAAGTGTGTAAATCTGGTGATTCACAGACCTGTACCTCTGTGGATAAAAATATATTATATGTTTATAAAAAATAAAAAATTAAAAAAAAAATAAAATATCCTACTGGAAAAAAAAAATCAAGTCCAGGTCTTTCAGATCTCAGTCCTACTTTCTTTCAAATAAAACACAGTTGCCTGGAATATTTACATATATATTTATATACATATATATGTCTATATTATATATTTATGTCTATAGATAATTAATTCTTCTTCAGTATTTTATTTTTTTAAGATTTTATTTATTTATTTGAGAGAGAGAGAGAACATGAGAGGGGAGAAGGTCAGGGGAGAAGCAGACTCCCCACAGAGCTGGGAGCCCCATGTGGTACTCGATCCCGTGACTCCAGGATCATGACCTGAGCTGAAGGCAATCGCTTAACCAGCTGAGCCACCCAGGTGCCCCTTCTTTTTCAGTCTTAATGATTCCCTCTGTTTTTTAAGAAATATGGTGTCAAATTTGCTAAAACCTTGTCTCACATGTAGAGACATATTTAAGCAGCAATGCTCCTCTCTGCACATGGTTAACGATCAGGTCATTCTCCATGACTATACAACACTTTATGAGACTCTGACTATAACATTCCAGCCCGTGTTACTTCTCACAAATACTCCTTTCTCAAACTCACTTGTCATCTGGAGCTATTTCTTAACTGACAATACAGTAATGCCAGAGCATGGTATACCTGTTCTTGGGGGTAACTCTGTGTCCTAGCTGATGCATGGCTATCTCAAATCCTAAGACAGAGAAACTTGTCCCACAATGTCCAGGCCTGGAAGATGATTTAACAACACTTAGTTTACCAAAGATGATCAAGTTGGCATGTGCTGGTGAGAATTAAACATTTCAACAGAATCCAAATGAAATAATGTGTGGTTTATTTTGACAGTTGGATAGGAGCTAAGGCTAAGCCAGGGATAAGGATAGGAAAAGTATTGAGTAAATATTATTTCTAGTTTAAGACCAAAGAGGGGATTTTAAGAGGGAAGCTAGGACCAACAATTGTGCCTTAATGGTAACTGATGTGAGAAGATGAAAAGGACACAGATTATAAACTGTCAACAGCAAACGTGGAAGGCATAAGAACTGAAAGAAGAAATGTAAGGCAGTCTGATGTTCTCAGTAGATGGAGTCTTGCTGATTTGTGAATAATTTTAAGAAATGTTAAGATATTCCTTTGTAAAAGATCTCATCATCAAGATCCTCTTGTGAAGGTAAAATGCCATCTGATTATTTCTCAGATTTAAAACAAAATGGAGAGGCTGTCTTTTTTCCATTGGACATTCTTTCCTGCTTTGTCGAAGATGAGTTGACCATAGATTTGAGGGTCTATTTCTGGGCTCTCTATTCTGTTCCATTGATCTATGTGTCTGTTTTTGTGCCAGTACCATGCTGTCTTGATGATGACAGCTTTGTAATAGAGCTTGAAGTCCGGAATTGTGATGCCACCAACGTTGGCTTTCTTTTTCAATATCCCTTTGGCTATTCGAGGTCTTTTCTGGTTCCATATAAATTTTAGCATTATTTGTTCCATTTCTTTGAAAAAGATGGATGGTACTTTGATAGGAATTGCATTAAATGTGTATATTGCTTTAGGTAGCATAGACATTTTCACAATATTTATTCTTCCAATCCAGGAGCATGGAACATTTTTCCATTTCTTTGTGTCTTCCTCAATTTCTTTCATGAGTACTTTATAGTTTTCTGAGTATAGATTCTGTGTCTCTTTGGTTAGGTTTATTCCTAGGTATCTTATGGTTTTGGATGCAATTGTAAATGGGATTGACTCCTTAATATCTCTTTCTTCTGTCTTGCTGTTGGTGTAGAGAAATGCAACTGATTTCTGTGCATTGATTTTATATCCTGACACTTTACTGAATTCCTGTATAAGTTCTAGCAGTTTTGGAGTGGAGTCTTTTGGGTTTTCCACATATAGTATCATATCATCTGCGAAGAGTGATAATTTGACTTCTTCTTTGCCGATTTGGATGCCTTTAATTTCCTTTTGTTGTCTGATTGCTGAGGCTAGGACCTCTAGTACTATGTTGAATAGCAGTGGTGATAATGGACATCCCTGCCGTGTTCCTGACCTTAGTGGAAAAGCTTTCAGTTTTTCTCCATTGAGAATGATATTTGCGGTGGGTTTTTCATAGATGGCTTTGATGATATTGAAGTATGTGCCCTCTATCCCTACACTTTGAAGAGTTTTGATCAGGAAGGGATGCTGTACTTTGTCAAATGCTTTTTCAGCATCTATTGAGAGTATCATATGGTTCTTGTTCTTTCTCTTATTGATGTGTTGTATCACATTGTCTGATTTGCGGATGTTGAACCAACCTTGCAGCCCTGGAATAAATCCCACTTGGCCGTGGTGAATAATCTTTTTAATGTACTGTTGAATCCTATTGGCTAGTATTTTGTTGAGTATTTTCGCATCTGTGTTCATCAAGGATATTGGTCTATAGCTCTCTTTTTTGGTGGGATCCTTGTCTGGTTTTGGGATCAAGGTGATGCTGGCCTCATAAAATGAGTTTGGAAATTTTCCTTCCATTTCTATTTTTTGGAACAGTTTCAGGAGAATAGGAATTAGTTCTTCTTTAAATGTTTGGTAGAATTCCCCCGGGAAGCCGTCTGGCCCTGGACTTTTGTTTGTTTGGAGATTTTTAATGACTGTTTCAATCTCCTTACTGGTTATGGGTCTGTTCAGGCTTTCTATTTCTTCCTGGTTCAGTTGTGGTAGTTTATATGTTTCTAGGAATGCATCCATTTCTTCCAGATTGTCAAATTTATTGCCGTAGAGTGGCTCATAGTATGTTCTTATAGGAAAAAAGACAGCCTCTTCAATAAATGGTGCTGGGAAAATTGGACAGCCACATGCAGAAAAATGAAATTGGACCATTTCCTTACACCACACACAAAAATAGACTCAAAATGGATGAAGGACCTCAATGTGTGAAAGGAATCCATCAAAATCCTTGAGGAGAACACAGGCAGCAACCTCTTCGACCTCTGCCGCAGCAACATCTTCCTAGGAACAACGCAAAAGGCAAGGGAAGCAAAAGAAAAAAATGAACTATTGGGATTTCATCAAGATCAAAAGCTTTTGCACAGCAAAGGAAACAGTTAACAAAATCAAAAGACAACTGACAGAATGGGAGAAGATATTTGCAAACGACATATCAGATAAAGGACTAGTGTCCAGAATCTATAAAGAACTTAGCAAACTCAACACCCAAAGAACAAATAATCCAATCAAGAAATGGGCAGAGGACATGAACAGACATTTCTGCAAAGAAGACATCCAGATGGCCAACAGACACATGAAAAAGTGCTCCATATCACTCGGCATCAGGGAAATACAAATCAATACCACAATGAGATATCACCTCACACCAGTCAGAATGGCTAAAATCAACAAGTCAGGAAATGACAGATGCTGGCGAGGATGTGGAGAAAGGGGAACCCTCCTACATTGTTGGTGGGAATGCAAGCTGGTGCAGCCACTCTGGAAAACAGCATGGAGGTTCCTCAGAATGTTGAAAATAGAACTTCCCTATGACCCAGCAATTGCACTATTGGGTATTTACCCTAAAGATACAAACGTAGTGATCCAAAGGGGCACATGCACCCGAATGTTTATAGCAGCAATGTCCACAATAGCCAAACTATGGAAAGAACCTAGATGTCCATCAACAGATGAATGGATCAAGAAGATGTGGTATGTATACACAATGGAATACTATGCAGCCATCAAAAGAAATCAAATCTTGCTATTTGCAACAACATGGATGGAACTAGAGCGTATCATGCTTAGCGAAATAAGTCAAGCAGAGAAAGAGAACTATCATATGATCTCCCTGATATGAGGAATTGGTGATGCAACACGGAGGCTTAAGTGGGTAGGAGAAGAATAAAAGAAACAAGATGGGATTGGGAGGGAGACAAACCATAAGTGACTCTTAATCTCACAAAACAAACTGAGGGTTGCTGGGGGGAGGGGGTTTGGGAGAAGAGGGTGGGATTATGGACATTGGGGAGGGTATGTGCTTTGGTGAGTGCTGTGAAGTGTGTAAACCTGGTGATTCACAGACCTGTACCCCTGGGATAAAAATATATGTTTATAAAAAATAAAAAATTAAAAAAAAATAAATAAAATGTGTTAAATTCTAAAAAAAAAAAAAAAAAAAAAAACCAAAATGGAATTATACTTACCCTGGGAAATTAATGAGATAAATAATATTAGGATCTGTTGTACAAAGATACTTTACCTTATAAGGACTTTAATTTTTTTATTAATTTTTTTTTTAGAGAGAGAGAGTACACATGTATGTGCATACATGATTTGGGGAAGGGGCAATGGACAGGGAGAGAATCTTAAGCAGGCTCCACAACAAGCATGGGATAGCTTATATGGGCTTCTAGTTCTGTTAAAATTTCAGGCATTAAGTGAAGGAATGGTCTAACCCTTATTGAAGGCTATGATGCATACATTTTGATAGGGCTTCATATGCTAAGTCTCTTAATGTAATAAGTTTTAATAGATAGATCTCTATGCCTTTGATAAAAAAAAATAAGACTGAATAAGGGTTAAGCCACAATAGCAAGTCTTTTAGACTCTGCCTTCTCTCCCCATCCCACTTCACAATAATCTTTGCTAGCATAATGTAGAAACACCCAAACATAGAACTATTCATTGGCTGCAATGTGAAGATTGTCCTTGAGGTATTCTGTCCTTATTTTGGGCTTCACTTTCTTCCGTTCAGCTCTCCCCTGAGTTCTGCTTCCCAGGCTTTTGTACTTTCCTGATTCTTCTTGGGTCAGAGGAAAGCCACTTGATGATCTGATTTCTACCAATGTAATTCCCTTCATGGATGTCATGTAAAGTGGATGTCATGGGCTCAGGAAATGCAATTCAAAAGGTCACATTTGAAAGATAGTGACATATGGATGAGAGACATTTGCAGGAAAAATAACTCAATTGTTGAGAAGACTGACAGTCTGGGTATGAGGGTCGCACTATGAAGAGCTAAATGTCATTTCTATAGGGCTTTTTCTATTGCTAGTCCATAGTCTAAATTTTTATTACTTGAAAATGGTGGCTCCAAGGTCAATTAAGTGTAGGAAATTCATATTTCATTCATTCCAATAATTCTGTTGAGTGCCTGCAGTTTGCCAGAGAGCTTCTGGGGGCTTGGTATAAGGTGTTCAATAATACGAACAGAGGATGTGTTTATATGGAACTTAAATTCCCATGAGGAACAGATGGTTAATAAGCAAGTTAGAGAAAGGAAGGGAGTTGGGGGAAATTGGAAGGGGAGGTGAACCATGAGAGACTATGGACTCTGAAAAACAATCTGAGGGGTTTGAAGTGGCGGGGGGTGGGAGGTTGGGGTACCAGGTGGTGGGTATTATAGAGGGCATGGATTGCATGGAGCAGTGGGTGTGGTGCAAAAATAATGAATACTGTTATGCTGAAAATAAAAAATAAATTAAAAAAAATAAGCAAGTTAACTCATGAGTGAAAAATGTAATTGTGTTAGTAGTAAGTATGATGAACAACATTTTATTCAGGGGGCGTTGCAGAAGAGAAAAATTGGAAATGGATGTGTGTGGTTGTTTGAAGCCCAGGTACAATTTTGCTTAAGCTCAAGTTTAATCACATTATTTCCCCCAACCCTTTTCTTCTTATAAATAGGTTATCTAACACACGAATTTGCAGTGGGCACTGGGAACCATGCTGTAAATGTTGCATATCAATATTTTTCACTATTGAAGGTGAAAAAAGAATGAAGTCTATAACGCCAAATATTCTAAATGGAAAACATGTTATTTTGGAATAATAATTGTTATGGAGCAAGAAAGAATGGAGTCCTTATTTTTTCTAGCTGAGGTACATTATTTAATCCTTAATAACAGCAGGTTTCCTGCAGTAGGATATGACACAATTTTAATAATAGTCTTACAAGATGAAGGCGACACCAAGCTAAGTGAGAACAATTTGGTCCCAGGACTTGCCTGGTATATTGACTTTTCTTTATCTGTGTCATTAGGCAGATGGATTGCTGTATGGCCATTCTGTTACTGAAGAAGAGAGTTTACTTGTGGAGCAGATAATTGAATGGTTAATGGTAATGCCAGGATCTGGTGGTGTGTTTGTGGAGCATCAGCCTGGCCTGGATCCAGTGAAGCTCTGCCCCTGGGAAAAACGCATCACTGCAGGGATGGGATAGGAATTCACTGGTATGGTGATTAGCTCCTGTCAGTAGAGACACAGCCTCCAGGGCATGCACTTGGAATGATGCAAGTCTGCACATTTTGAAATTTGGTGCCATTTGAAAATGTCACCCTGCCCTCTTTTAGCTCAAATTTATTATGTGAAGGAAAATATCTTACTAAATAGTGTTTCTTCTAAGATGTGAGTTGGAAATGGTTTACAAAATAAGCTCAAAATACAGCCAAATGGCGGGCATAGTTCCATAAATTGTTTGTAAATAGATTATCTGCCCCCACCCACCCCACAACCTTTCCCATTTCGGTGAAATTTGAATTCTTCTGCCATCTACAAGGTTTGTTACCTATTTAAGCCCTTGGACACTCAGAGCAACTATTTTAAATCTTTCTTTAAAAATCATTAGACATGGGCGCCTGGGTGGCTCAGTGGGTTAAGCCGCTGCCTTCGGCTCAGGTCATGATCTCAGTGTCCTGGAATCGAGTCCCGCATCGGGCTCTCTGCTCAGCAGGGAGCCTGCTTCCCTCTCTCTCTCTCTCTCTCTCTCTGCCTGCCTCTCCATCTACTTGTGATCTCTCTCTGTCAAATAAATAAATAAAATCTTTAAAAAAATCATTAGACACTCTGAACCTATCAAAACAAATTCCCATTAAGTGCTTAGATGATTTGTTTTCAGAACAGGTCCTGATTTACTTGTATCTGCTAAGTTGAAACTCTAATAAGTAAAAACATATATCTCTTTTGTTGATGAAAGTTCATGTAAGCAGATCCTGGATGGGGCCAGAACTTTGGTTACCTTGACATTATCCTGAAATATTTATTGTATTCTGTCTGCCTTCTACTTCCTGGGACCGGTCAGTTAACTGCCTTTTGGAGGTCGCAAGGATGACATCAGGTTGACTTCTGGAGGTAACCTGAACAAGTTATTTGAGTATTAAACCATCTTCTTATTAATTTGAAATACTATTTTTAAAATTATTGAAACAACTGAATCACTTTACATATATACACAATTACATATGTACATATATTAAGTATAATTGTACTTAAAATGTATCAGTAGGTCATCTGTTTTGACTATACTCACAAACTGTGCCTTTGGATAGAAAGCCTTAAGCTATCAACACTTTTGGGATGGATTTACTTTAATCACTCTTTGAAATTATCAAAATTTAAATGTCTGCCTAATGCAGGTCATGAGCTTAACAACTATAAGAGTGTGTTTGAAAGCAGTGATTCAACATTGAACTAGGAGTCCAAGGTATGGCTCTGCCATATGGCTCTTGGGTTTGGTTAAAGCCTGTCTAGGAGTAGAAAAGAGAGAGCTGAAAGACAATAAATATGTGGATATGTGAGCCTGCATGTTGGAGGAATAGCAGCCAGGCTCTGGCAATGGCAATCTCTCATTTCTGGATGCAGGATTGGTACCACCATTGCCTGGGCCCAAGGATCAATACTGCTTTCTTTGTATGAATTCAATTTCATGGTTTAATTAAATTTAATTAAATGACCTGTGTGTGCACAGTGCAGCATTAGGAATTTGTGAAAATAGATAAATTAGCTATCCTTAAGCATCCACATAAGGAGATAGAACTAACCTGAAATTTAAAAAATGGCTAGGAAGTCAATTGAATTATTGCTGATATGCACCCTATGTTTATCGTTACAAATATCTAGGATAGTGATGGTGAAAGGGACACTGGGAAGGAAGTAAGGCTGAAGGAAGTAGAATGGATTTCTTGACAACAGATGGCATACACAGAGGCAGGAGGAAGTCAGGAGTTTAGAAGAATAGAAAATAATCATGAAAATTTTGTTAGTCTTCCCAAATATTCTCATGCTGGTACTTCTTTTGGTGCTCATGAAAGTATTGTGAGGGAGGGTATATAACTCTTAGAGAGGCTGTAGAAGATGATGGTTAGTAGCTTGTGCTATGGATTTGCTCAAAGACTCACCCAAAGTCCCAAGCTCTCAAGCATTATCCACTGCATCAGAGAATCAAGATAATACCATTCCATGTCTCATAAGTCTTTTGTGGGACATAAAAGAGGAAATCATGAAGCTCTTAGCACAGTACCCTGAAAATAACTCCACAACACATACTAACTTTAACCATTATTACACTGTTTAATTTTTGCAGGATTAAAGATTATATTAAGTCAGTAAGTATCATAAGTGGGACAGAGAGTGAAGTTTATTTGCTCTGAACCCATGGCTTCTCACTGTACTAGAGAGAACAAAGTGTGTGTTCTGGTAGTAAAAAATGGACTTGATTTCTGTGAAGGAGACATACAAAAAAAAGTGAGGTGATTTCTTTTTTTTTTTTTTTTTAATTTTTAATATTTCTTTTTAGAGTAACAGTATTCATTGTTTTTGCACCACACCCAGTGCTCCATGCAAACCGTGCCCTCTCTAATACCCTCCACATACTTCCTCCAACATCCCACCCCCCGCTCCTTCAAAACTCTCAGATTGTTCTCTAGAGTCCATAGTCTCTCATGGTTCACCTCCTCTTCCAATTTCCCTCAACTCCCTTACCCTCTCCATCTCCCCCTGTCCTCCATGCTATTTGTTATGCTTCACAAATAAGTGAAACCATATGATAATTGACTCTCTCTGCTTGACTTATTTCACTCAACATAATCTCTCCCAGTTCCATCCATGTTGCCACAAAGTTGGGTATTCATCCTTTCTGATGGAGGCATAATACTCCATAGTGTATATGGACCACATCTTCCTTATCCATTTGTCCGTTGAGGGGCATCTTGGTCCCTTCCATAGTTTGGAGACCGAGGCCATTGTTGCTATAAACACTGGGGTACAGATGGTCCTTCTTTTCACTACATCTGTATCTTTGGGGTAAATAACCAGTAGTGCAATGGCAGGGTCATAGGGAATCTCTATTTATAATTTCTTTTTTTTTTAAATTTTTTTTATTTTCAGCATAACAGTATTCATTATTTTTCATCAAACCCAGTGCTCAATGCAATTCGTGCCATCTATAATACCCACCACCTGGTACCCCAACCTCCCAAACCCCCACCACATCAAACCCCTCAGATTGCTTTTAAGAGTCCATAGTCTCTCATGGTTCACCTCCCCTTCCAATTTCCCACAACTCCCTTCTCCTCTCCAACTCCCCATTTCCTCCATGCTATTTGTTATGCTCCACAAATAAGTGAAACCATATGATAATTGACTCTCTCTGCTTGACTGATTTCACTCAGCATAATCTCTTCCAGTCCCGTCCATGTTGCTACAAAAGGTGGGTATTCATCCTTTCTGATGGAGGCATAGTACTCCATAGTGTATATGGACCACATCTTCCTTATCCATTCATCCCTTGAAGGGCATCTTGGTTCTTTCCACAGTTTGGCGACCATGGCCATTGCTGCTATGAACACTGGAGTACAGATGGCCCTTCTTTTCACTACATCTGTATCTTTGGGGTAAATACCCAGGAGTGCAATTGCAGGGTCATAGGGAAGCTCTATTTTTAGTTTCTTGAGGAATCTCCACACTGTTCTCCAAAGAGGCTGCACCAACGTGCATTCCCACCAACAGTGGAAGAAGGTTCCCCTTTCTCCACATCCCCTCCAACACATGTTGTTTCTTGTCTTGCTAATTTTGGCCATTCTAACTGGTGTAAGGTGATATCTCAATGTGGTTTTAATTTGAATTTCCCTGATGTCTAGTGATGATGAACATTTTTTCATGTGTGTGATAGCCATTTGTATGTCTTCATTGGAGAAGTGTCTGTTCATATCTTCTGCCCATTTTTTGATATGATTGTCTGTTTTGTGTGTGTTGAGTTTGAGGAGTTCATTATAGATCTTGGATATCAACCTTTTGTCTGTACTGTCATTTGCAAATATCTTCTCCCATTCCATGGGTTGCCTCTTTGTTTTTTTGACTGTTTCTTTTGCTGTTCAGAAGCTTTTGATTTTGATGAAGTCCCAAAAGTTTATTTTCGTTTTTGTTTCCTTTGTCTTTGGAGACATATCTTGAAAGAAGTTGCTGTGGCTGATATCAAAGAGGTTACTGCCTATGTTCTCCTCTAGGATTTTGATGGATTCCTGTCTCACATTCAGGTCTATTATCCATTTTGAGTTTATCTTTGTGTACGGTGTAAGAGAATGGTCGAGTTTCATTCTTCTACATATAACTGTCTAGTTTTCCCAGCACCACTTATTGAAGAGACTGTCTTTTTTCCACTGTATATTTTGTCCTGCTTTGTCGAAGATTATTTGCCCAGAGCATTGAGGTCCATATCTGGGCTCTCTACTCTGTTCCACTGGTCTATGTGTCTGTTTGTATGCCAGTACCATGCTGTCTTGGTGATCACAGCTTTGTAATAAATCTTGAAATCAGGTAACGTGATACCCCCAGTTGTATTATTGTTTTTCAACATTTCCTTAGCGATTTGGGGTCTTTTCTGATTCCATACAAATTTTAGGATTATTTGCTCCAGCTCTTTGAAAAATACTGCTGGAATTTTGATCGAAATGGCAATAAAAATATAAATTGCTCTAGGCAGTATAGACATTTTGACAAAGTTTATTCCTGCAATCCTAGAGCATGGAATGGTCTTCCATCTTTTTGTGTCTTCTTCAATTTCTTTCATGAGTGTTCTGTAGTTCTTCGAGTACAGATCCTTTACCTCTTTGGTTAGGTTTATTCCCAGGTATCTTATGGTTCTTGGTCCTATGGTAAATGGAATTGATTCTCTAATTTCCCTTTTTGTATTTTCATTGGTAGTGTATAAGAAAGCCACTGATTTCTGTGTATTGACCTTGTATCCTGCCACATTGCTGAATTGCTGTATGAGTTCTAGTAGTTTGGGGGTGGAGTGTTTTGGGTTTTCCATATAAAGAATCATGTCATCTGTGAAGAGAGAGAGTTTGACTTCTTCATTGCCAATTCGGATACCATTTATTTTTCTTTGTTGTATGATTGCTGTTGCTAGGACTTCTAATACTATGTTAAACAAGAGTGGTGAGAGTGGGCATCCTTGTCATGTTCCTGATCTCAACAGGAAGGCTGCAAGCTTTTTCCCATTGCAGATGATATTTGCTGTGGGTCTTTCTAGATGGATTTTATAAAGTTCTGGAATGTTCTCTCTATCCCTATACTTTGAAGTGTTTTAATCAGGAATGGATACTGGATTTTGATCTTTTTCTGTATCAATTGAGCTTTTTCTGCATCAATTGAGAGTACCATGTGGTTCTTCTCTCTTCTCTTATAGATTTGTTCTATTACATTGATTGCTTTGTGAATATTGAACCATCCTTGTAGCCCAGGGATGAAACCCACCTGGTCATGGTGGATATTCTATTTAATGTGCTGTTGGATCCTGTTTGCTAGGATCTAGTTGAGAATCTTAGTATCCATATTCATCACGGATATTGGTCTGAAATTCTTTTTTTTGGTAGGGTCTTTGCCTGGTTTGGGGTTCAGGGTAATCCTGGCTTCTTAGAAAGAGTCTGGAAGTTTTCCTTCTGCCTCAATAAAAAGTGAGGTGATTTCTATTCGTAAAGTCTTGAATGTCTGATTGAGGTATGTATTAGTGGTCGATAAGAACTGTGATGAATTTATAGACTTTAAACAGAGCAGGCATTTTTATCTATAATAATGTATTATGCTTTTTAATACCTTAAGTCCTAAGATGGCTCACCGAACATCTGTTTGGAAGTGTGAAGATTTCATGCAGGTATTTCTGAACTGCTGTCTTTGAGAGGGACAGAGTCCCTTAGTTGGCTTCTTCAAACCCCCAACTTACCAGTCATCTACCATATATGCCTCTTCTCTAATAGAGGAAATGGAGCCCCAGAATGCTGAACAGTGTCACAACACACTCTAGGATTTAGAGGAATAATTTGAAATTAAAACCAGCTCTCCTGATTCTGAGACTATGTTCCTTCTACTTTATTAGAGATACTAAATTTGTATCAAAGTTCTTGGGCTATAGATTGGGGTTAGCCCATATTGTAGACTGCAAACAGTGTCCCGGAAGCTGTGTACCTGGTTTAGTAAAAGAGATAATATGAAGAGCATGTCTTTGGGTTTTAGAGGAGCCTAAGAGAGCCTTATTTTATATGCCCATTTAAAGTAGTGGTCTCTAATGTGTTCCCACCCAAGGGCAGACAGCCTCTGCTAAGGATCCAGAGCCAGGAGAACTTTACTACTGGAGCAGTACTTTTCCTGTATCATTTGGGATCAATTAAGATGGAGCTGTTATGAGATTATACTGTTAGCAGGTGGTGGCCATATTAGTGGCTGGAGAAAAAAGCAGGTCAAGAGGGTCTGAGACGCAGTGTAAAACTTGTCCAACACACTTAGTGATTACTAATTAAAAACAATATTCCTTTGTAGATTTTCTATCTCAGAGTGGTGTGCTTATATCAGCCCATAGTAAATGAAGAATCCAAACAATGTGACTGAATTCATTCTTTTGGACATTACAGAGAACCCGGAGCTGCGGAAAATACTCTCTGCTGTGTTTCTAACCATGTATATGTCCACAGTGTTGGGAAGCCTACTCATTGTGGTAACTGTGATCACAAGTCAGAGTCTGAGATCACGTATGTATTTCTTCCTTACTTGCTTGTCCCTCATGGATGCCACCTACTCTTCTGTCATTGCTCCGAAGATGATTGTGGACTCTCTCTCCAAGACCACTACCATCTCATTAGAAAGCTGCCTGATCTTCGACCTCAGCCGCAGCAACATCTTCCTAGGAACAACGCAAAAGGCAAGGGAAGCAAAAGAAAAAAATGAACTATTGGGATTTCATCAAGATCAAAAGCTTTTGCACAGCAAAGGAAACAGTTAACAAAATCAAAAGACAACTGACAGAATGGGAGAAGATATTTGCAAACGACATATCAGATAAAGGACTAGTGTCCAGAATCTATAAAGAACTTAGCAAACTCAACACCCAAAGAACAAATAATCCAATCAAGAAATGGGCAGAGGACATGAACAGACATTTCTGCAAAGAAGACATCCAGATGGCCAACAGACACATGAAAAAGTGCTCCATATCACTCGGCATCAGGGAAATACAAATCAAAACCACAATGAGATATCACCTCACACCAGTCAGAATGGCTAAAATCAACAAGTCAGGAAATGACAGATGCTGGCGAGGATGCGGAGAAAGGGGAACCCTCCTACACTGTTGGTGGGAATGCAAGCTGGTGCAGCCACTCTGGAAAACAGCATGGAGGTTCCTCAAAATGTTGAAAATAGAACTGCCCTATGACCCAGCAATTGCACTATTGGGTATTTACCCTAAAGATACAAATGTAGTGATCCAAAGGGGCACGTGCACCCAAATGTTTATAGCAGCAATGTCCACAATAGCCAAACTATGGAAAGAACCTAGATGTCCATCAACAGATGAATGGATCAAGAAGATGTGGTATATATACACAATGGAATACTATGCAGCCATCAAAAGAAATGAAATCTTGCCATTTGCAACAACATGGATGGAACTAGAGCGTATCATGCTTAGCGAAATAAGTCAAGCAGAGAAAGACAACTATCATATGATCTCCCTGATATGAGGAAGTGGTGATGCAACATGGAGGCTTAAGTGGGTAGGAGAAGAATAAATGAAACAAGATGGGATTGGGAGGGAGACAAACCATAAGTGACTCTTAATCTCACAAAACAAACTGAGGGTTGCTGGGGGGAGGGGGTTTGGGAGAAGGGGGTGGGATTATGGACATTGGGGAGGGTATGTGCTTTGGTGAGTGCTGTGAAGTGTGTAAACCTGGTGATTCACAGACCTGTACCCCTGGGGATAAAAATATATGTTTATAAAAAATAAAAAATTAAAAAAAAAAAAAAAGAAAAGAAAGCTGCCTGACTCAGCTCTTTGCAGAGCATTTCTTTGGTGGTGTGGGGATCATCCTTCTCATCGTGATGGCCTATGACCGCTATGTGGCCATCTGTAAGCCTCTGCACTACATGACCATCATGAGCTCTCGAGTGTGCTGTCTGCTGCTGGGAGGGACCGGGCTAGGGGGAATTTTCCACGCAGCAATACAGCTTCTCTTCATGTATCAGATACCCTTCTGTGGCCCCAATATTATTGATCACTTTATGTGTGATTTTTTTCCCTTGTTGAAACTGGCCTGCATGGACACGTACACCATGGGTCTCTTAGTCATCCTCAACAGTGGGGTGATGTGTGTGACCATCTTCCTTATCCTCATCACCTCCGATGTGGTCATCCTCTGCTCCCTGAGGTCTTGCAGCTCTGAAGGGCGGCACAAAGCCCTCTCCACCTGTGGCTCCCACCTCACTGTTGTCATCTTGTTCTTTGTGCCATGCATTTTCCTATATGTACAGCCTGTGGCCACTTACCCCATAGACAAGGCAATGGCTGTGTCCTTTACCATTGTTGTGCCCATGTTAAATCCATTGATCTACACCCTGAGGAATGCTGAGGTAAAAAAATGCCATGAGGAAACTGGTGAAACGAGTGACCCTGGATGTCATTGGCTTATGTGCTAAGGAAAGATTTTTCCTACAAGGACAATGAGTTCCTTCAAGTCTCATTCATTCCAAATCATTGGGTACCCTAGAGCCAATGGCATCTTTTATGTGTGCCATTCAGATTAAGATACTATAATCAAGTTATTTCTTAATTCTCTAGTACATTTACTACAACCTTGTTTTTAGAAGACTCTGGGAACCCTTTTTCCTCTTCCTTTTTTTTTTTTTTAATTAATTCAAGTCTGGTTTTCAATAATTCCAGTCCTGTTTCAGCGCTTTTGTTTGTTCTTGGTCTGCTTGCTGCTGAACTTCTCTCTCCCAGAGTTATTGCTTGGCTGGCTCCATCTCATTTTTTTTTTTTTTTTTTTTTTTTTTTACCTTCTTATGGTAAAGTTTCCACATCTCTTTAAACAAGTCTCTCCTGATGCTTTTCCCTGGGCATTCCCCTTTGTTATTCTCTGCCTCTTCATTCCTGGATTCATTTTACTTGTTTTCATTTTGCCTCATGTCAAAAGAGAAGAAAAAGCCCATGGCAGCATAAATAACTGGTTGTGAGTAAAAAATTTAGGAATATAATGTTTCTGTTTTAATTTTAGAATTACAGAACTGGAAGGATCTTAATGATATTCCTAGCCTCAAATGTTTGTACTCTGTTTGGGAATTTTTCTAGTGTCAAAAGTAGATCCAAAAGCTCCATCTTCTATTACATAGGTAAGAGCTGTTTTTATCATTTGTGTTGAAATTATACCTGTCAGTTTGAATGCAAATTTCTTCTCTTAACTCTTACAAGTTCATTCACATTAAATAGCTTTCTTGTTAATCATATTACTTCAGAGTTCAGTGTCTGTATTCTTTTTTTTTAATTTTTTAACAATTTTTTAAAGATTTTTAATTATTTATTTGACAGAGAGATAGATAGATAGATAGATATCACAATTAGACAGAGAGGCAGGCAGAGACAGAGAGAGAGAGGAGGAATCAGGTTCCCTGGGGAGCAGAGAGCCCAATGTGGGGCTCAATCTCTGGACCCTGGAGTTATGACCTGAGCCGAAGGCGGAGGCTTTAACCCACTGAGCCACCCAGGAACCCCCCAGTGCCTGACTTCTTCTTCTTCTTTTTTTAAAAAATTTATCTATTTATTTATTTATTTTCAGCATAAGAGTATTCATTGTTTTTGCACCACACCCAGTGCTCCATGCAAACTGTGCCCTCTCTAATACTCACTACCTGGTTCCCCCAACCTCCCACCCCTCGCCTCTTCAAACCCCTCAGATTGATTTTTTAACAGTAACATCTGAAACAAGTTTTGATCTTACTCCCCTTTTATAGGAACTTTCTGTTAATAATGTTAGCTTATAAATCATATTATTCTCTCTCTATAAGAACTGAACATTTCAATACCATTCATGATAAAATTGCATAGCAAAATAGAGTAAAAGGGTGTCATAGTTTGGAGAAGAATATCTTCTTAAAAAGCTATTGCCAGCATGAAGTTAATGGAGAAACATAGATGAACTTGCTTCCTATTTCACTGAGAAAAATTAAGTCATCAGAAGAACATTTCCACAGAGTCATGACTATCAATCTATCAGCATCTGTTCAAATATATAACACCTTCTTACCATCTCCAGCAAG